>NC_072477.1:60410072-60657572 GCF_027574615.1 Eptesicus fuscus
TATATGCTCATTCATGAAGTGGATTCACCATTTTTAAAACACCATTAGATTTGATCCTACTACCTAGGAAATTAAAATATGAAAATAAATACAGCGGTAAGGAATCCTACTATACTAAAAAGAACCATGGAGATCATCTAGATACTTTCTGTTGCCCGTCCCCACCTCATTTCGTTCTAATCAGAAAACAGGCCAGCAAGGCCAGTGGCTTGTCCATCGGTATCTGGTTGGCTAAGAGTTGAGCCAGGCTCGGTTTCAGTTCCCAGCTCTGTTCTCTTGCTTCTTGTTCGAAATGCTCTGACAGCCCTGTCTGTGATGGGTGCACAATTTGAACTCTACAATTATATTAAGCCTTAGCTATTAGCTAAGTGTATGGCAAAGAGAAGGGAGAGGGAGAGAGTGTGAGTGGGGGGGGGGGTGCGGGGAAGAGAGTGAGGGAGAGATTTCAGAGAGTATTTTACAGTTATTTCGAGGTGTGGCAGAACACAGGCTCCTGACTTTTTCATTGACCTCTGAGGACATCAAGCCCCATGAGCTGGAGGTGGCCTTGGCTTTCAGTGAATGGGGTGGGGTGGTTTTACCTGAGAAACCCCATCCAATTAGCCAAGAGACCAGCAAAGCCAGAGCCAATGGCAGAGCCAACAAAGGATGACCAGCTTATTGCCATCACCTTTTGTCAACAATCTTTGCTGAAGTGGTAGCTCACTTAGAACACGTTCCCAAGGTCTTCCAAAGTGGTCCCCAGGTCCCCAAAATGCTCCTTTATTCAGTCACCTTAGGAAAGACAACTGGATTCCGGGACCCTGTAAATTCAATGAATTAGGTAAATAATATTCACCCTCACAACAAAGAAATGATTATATATATAGTATGCTTAGTACAAAGTGAAACATGAAGCTCAGTAAGGTTAATTTTTGCTGCCTGTCCGCACCTCACTTGTAATAGTAGTTGTTATTACTATAATGATTACATTTAAAAGCCCCCAATTGATTATTCTAAAAGTAACAGGGTCCTCACTACCCCTTATGTTCTATAATTTTATTGTTTCCCCACTGATTGAATCGAAGGGGTTTTTATAGTAAGTGGTTGAGATTATGAGCTTTGAAGTCAGACAGGCTTAGGCATGAATTCTGACTCTGCACTGTGTGTTCCTAAGGCACTTAACTGTGGTAGACAGAATAATGTCTCCCTCCCTCCCCAGGAGTCTGTGCCCTGATCCCTGACCTGTCAATATACTGCTTTAAATGGCAAGAGGGACTTTGCATAAGTGATTAAATAAAGGCTCTTCAAATAGGAACCACTTCTTGGATTATCTGTGTGGGCCCAATGTAATCACAGGCTCCTTAAAAAAAATGGACGAGGGAAGGCAGGAGTCCAAGGAGATGAGATTATGGAAGCAGAAGTCACAGCCCTGGGATGGTTGTCTTTGAAGACAGAGGAAGGGGCCACAAGTGGAGAAATAAAGGCAACTTCTAGAAACTGCAAAACACGAAAATGGATCCTCCCCTTGAGCCTCAGGAAGGAAGAGCCATTGACTTTACTCCCGTGAAACCCACTTGGGCCTTCTGACCAGAATTGTAAGGTACAATATCTGTGCTGCTTTAAGCCTTTGTGTTTGTGGTGATTTGTTACAACAGCAATAGCAAACTGATGCTCCTTCAACATCTGTGTCTTCATCTATAAAGTGGTAAAAAAAACGGATGTGCCCCAAAGGGCTGATAGGAGGATTATATAAGAGAAATGTAAATAAAACACGTCGGTGCTTGGCAGAGGTTAAGGACTCCATAAATGTTCACTATCATTATGCATATGATATCATCACAGAGTAGGGGTTTATACATTGCTGGCTGTAATAAAGGGTGGTTCCATAAAGCGTCATTCATTGTATCATAATAACACCTTACATTGGACCAGCACTTATCTGGTTTTTACAAAGCAATTTCACCTTCACTGTCTTAGCTGATGCTCATGATCATTGCAAGTCCACAGAGGAGGGGGCAGTGCCTTCCTGAAGTCACTCAGAGAATGCTGTTGGCCAAAGTTGGGATCTAGGTCACCTGATTCTAAATACAGGAAGCTTCCAGTGTCATCATGTGGCTTACAGAAATACTCACCGTAAGCAGAATCTTCCTCGGAAACAAAAATGATAAGCCAAATGATGATGGGCTTGCTCATCACACATCTAACCATTTCCTGTCTGATCTTACCCGGGAGGTTTTCTGCCAGGGCCTCCAGGCCCGTTCCCTCTGCACGCAGCCCGAGCCCTCTCGGTAATGCATCTAGTCAATTGTGCAAAACACAGGGGAAAAAATTCCATCCTGACCGTGGCAGGCAATCACCTTATGCCCTGAAGCATGAAGTTTGATTACCTTTATCTCCGTTTATCATTAAATCAAAAAATGTTGCTACAAATACTGGCCCAGGACTCCATTTATGAAATGATATAGGCCAGTCAGCAGAAATAAGTGATGCCCTTTTTCTTTCTTAATTTCTGCTCACTGTAAAGATCCTGCAAACTGGAGGGGAGCCTCTTTAGCTTTGAGCAGATTTTATTACTTTGTTTGCTCTTTCATGAGCTAGCCGGGAAGCCTTCAGCTCATAACCATTCTCCCCGTGCTTTAGGCAAAAGGTTTCAGACTTACTACCTAGTGACCCGCCAACACTAGCTTTGAAGTGCAGAGCCTTGCTTGGATGGGAACCTGCGCCCTGGCTATCCTAGAGCATTGTTTCTCAGTGTGGCCAAGGGACAAAACAGGACACAAGTCCCTTGACATGTTTGTTTAAAATGCAGACTCCTGAGTCCTATTCTAGACCAATTGGTGCTGGGCCCTGAAATGTGCATTTTAACCCTATGTGATTCTGATAAATTTTGCAGTTTGAGGACCACTGGTAGTGATCAAAGATGTGCGTGACGGCAGGGATGGTCTAGGGGTGTGCCTGAATTCCCATGGTGCCATTCAGGTTTTCCTCCGCCCGAGGACTACCCACATAGAACACATGCCGACCATCTACATTTGTCTTTCCACACCACCCCCAAGTGGCAGCCATATTCTGACATCACGAATCTGAAACAGCTAAAATCTGGGTCAGGGATATGCAACTAAGCATCAAGGTCTGGGGTAAATCTGCAGGCCACTGGACGTCTCCTACCAAGTCCCCCTTACCAATCTGGCTAAATCTGTGACATGTGTAGTGGGTGGGGGTGGAAGGTAACTGGTTGTGAAACTGGCTTCAAGGTACATGCATCAGTTAAAGGGATGCGATCAAACCCCAGGTGGAAAAAATGGCACAGTGTCAGGGGTAAGCACATGGGCTCTGGAGCCAGCCTGCATTTCCGTTTATTTAATAGACACTGAGATATATACAGCACTCGCTGCATGCCAAGCGCTGCTCTAAGTGCTGTTCAAATATTCATCTATTTATGTCTCACACCAACCCTACCAGGTGGATGCAACCATCATCATCCGCCTTTTATGTGGTGAAACTGAGGCTCAGAGATGTTAGGTAATTTGCTCAAGGTCACACAGCTACCAGTCACGCAGCCAGTACTCACACTGAGAAAAGCTGGCTTCAGAGTTCATGTTCTGAAGCCCCCTACTAGGGCTGCTTCTATTGGATCCAAGTCCCCTGGCTCCACTACTCATTAGCCCTTCAGCCCTGGGGAAATTACTTGAATCTCACAGCCCTCAGTCTCCCTCGGTGTAAAATGAAGATATTATTAATAACAGTATCCACCTCATAGAATGCTGATCAAATAATTTAATATATGCACTTAAATGAGTATCAGGCACATAGTAAGCACTTAATAAATGTTAGCTCTTAGCTATTAGTCCACACTCTCAGGGATAGCATAAGGCTTAAATTAGGTAATGTATTTAAAGTGCTAGGCACCGTGCCATGGCACACGGTGAGCACCCAGTAAGTGCTAGCTGTTATTATTAGTCGAGTTGAGCCAGGCCAGGTTATTTTAGGTCCTGTCTGGAAGGCAATTGTGCTCTAGGTAGGGGGAGGTAACATGCCCTTCCCTTCAAAAAGTAACTGGTGGGAGCCAGACAATTACTAGACTCAACAGGTTCTCTGCTTTACATCACTGGAATATTCCTGAAAAGTTCCCGATATTGAATTTGTGTAGGCTTAATCCATTTCCCCCATTGATCTATTTTATAATTTCTGATTGATCTTTCATTGGCAGTGATTCTTCACACTTAAGAGTCTTCTCCCAGACTGTCTGTCATGTAACTATTAACTTCTAAAAGACTTAAATATACCAAGAAAAATTGAACTACTGTCGCAATTCTTGGCAAAGGAATTGCCTTAATCATTCCGTAACGTAAATATTTTCATTCTGTTTGTCTTTTATTATGTGTTCTAATCAGCATACTTATACTACAAAGAACCTCCAGTCTTTCCTCCCACAAAGCTTATCAATTCCACTGTTAACCTTAACCGCAGGTCGATTACAATGTGTTCTAACTCCAGGGGTTAATCATGGCGTGAAAACAACCCTCATACCCAAGCGGCATAGCTTGGAGTAGGGATGGGCACTCCCTATTCCATGGAGGGGAGACAGGAGAAGGTAAGGAAGTTGGGCAGGTAGGGTCTTGGGGAGCCACTAATGGGAGATGAGTTTATCCTGAAAGCTCAGACCCAGAAAGGAGTGCTGAATCCCCAGGAACTCTCACGAATGGGGTTCTCAAAGTATTAGTAACTTTCCAAGCTATTTACTGCTTCCCCCCCCTCTCTATTACGGAAAGACAGGCAATAGCTCCAACCCCATTTCTTGCTCAGTTTACCAGCCACCATAAGCTACAACTGCAAAGTAGAACTCAATGAACACATTCACTGAAATATTTGCTGCACATCCACTGCGTGTCACTCCCTGTTAACTTACAGGGGTGAACAGGCAATCTAGCCTCTTGGGGCTGCAGTCTAAATGAGCATCTAGATTCCAACTCTTTAAAAAAAAAAAAAAATATAATATAAATAATATATATATATATATATTGATTTCAGAGAGGAAGGGAGAGGGAGAAAGGAATAGAAATATCAATGATAAGAGATAATCATTGATTGGCTGCCTCCTACATGCCCCACACTGGAGATCTAGCCATATCCCACCCACGTACCCTGACCGGGAATTGAACCGTGACCTCCTGGTTCATAGGTTGACCCTCAACCACTGAGCCACGCCTGCTGGGTTAGAGTCCAACTCTTATCATTCTCACAGTTTCACCAAGTTTCTTCTGTCTCTTCCACTTCTTATCTCCACATTCCCTTCTCCCACCACCAAAAATTCCCATATATGTAAGCAATTTACTCTTTACTTTAGAGTCTATGTCTAGAATCTTTTTAAGTTAAAAAAAAAAAAAAGTGATGTAGTTTGGTTCTGCTAAACAACACTGTGTGTGGGAGAAACCATCTTACCCGGAAATTTGAGGCAATTATACCAGGCCCCGCAACGTCCATGTGTAACATTGAACCATTTGGCAGTTGATGTGATAGGGGGTTTTCTGATCATGGAGCAATTACTACATCATCACAAGATTGATCCCATTCATTCTGATGGCTTAAGCAGCAGGGCCATCTGCTGAATGGCTAAGCACAGTAGACCAGAGACACTGAATAAATATTTGTGGATTGCATGGCAAACTGCCTCTTCACACCTGAAATGCAAGTCTGTCCCAGGTTAGGACTCCAACGTGGACAACTGATCTAGACCCCCACCCCTACCCTAGGGCCTTTGCCTAAGCTGTTCTCTATGCCTGGAATGCCCTCCTCACCACCTCCCCCACTGCCCCTCACTCTCCACCTGTCCAAATCCTACCTAGTTCAAGGACCAGCTCAAATATCAGTGGCTCCACAAAGTCTTCTCTGACCACCCTCGCCAGAAATAACCTCTCACTCCTCTCAGTTTCCACAGGTCTGTGTATATGTTTTCTGACACGTAAAACACTTGCCATTTTATTTTGGCGATGTGTTGACCTTGTCTTTTCCGTATACCACTCAGCAAGACCCTTGAGCTCTGGAACTGTGTCACGTTCCTCTCTGAACCCTCTCCCTACCCTGGCACCCACTTGTATAGCACAGACACTTGATTAAAGTTAGCTAGATGAACATATGGTTACCCCAGCAATGGCAAAACCAGAAACATTCTTTATGTAGCATTCTTTATTTATACTGCAAAAACAGTAGCATTCTTTATTCCTCCTTCTGCCTCTCCTCCTTCTATAGCTTTGAAAATATATTTACTCTATCCATCAATTACCCGGGAGAAGTTTGGGGATCTACTGGTAAATGTAGACAACTACGTAGACCAAAAGAGCTCCCTGAGGCCATTAGAATGACAAGGAAGGCCTAAGCCAACACAGACACTGGGGGAGTCCGAGTCCCTGGTCTGCTGACAGCAGGCACCTGGGGAATGGAAGTGTGATTTTCTCAAGTAGCTTCATCTGCTCTGCTTCATACACGCCAGTTCCTCAGCTGAGTAGAAACTCCAGTCTTTATTTTTAAATACAGACTCCAATAATAGGCTAAGTAATTGCAGATCATCCTGAGGCCTTATTACGCTTGTACCAACATATTGGACTTTTCAAAACCCATATTTCCTTCCCACAAATATATGTTGAAAACCTCAAATTTCAGCATTATTGTAGCGGTAACGTGTATTTGTTTTTCTTCCCTCCCATAGGAATCCTGAATAAAACAGATCAACAAGGAAAAATGCTGATGCATGGGTGACATTTCTCAACAATGTGTCTGATGACTCACAGAGACAGAAGGATTCTCTCACAATCATAACTAAGAAAAATGTCTATTACAATACAAGGCACAGTCAAACTTCAGTAATACACTTTTCCTCCTGGTGCCACTGATGCTTGAACAGCTGCAGCTCACTGTCTTAGCTGATGGGGCCCATAAATACTCCTGGGAAATGGAACAAGGACACATAATGGATCTTCACCCGCCAAGATCAGGGGAATGAGTGTCGGGCACACCCTGACGCAGAAACACTCTTTGGTGGAGAGGGATGAATATTGTCATTTGTCCCCTGCCACCGTGATTGTGGACAGGGGAGCCTAACAAGGAGAAAAATGGTGGGAGAAGAGAACTGTTCTGGGACACTTGAGAAGAGAGCGTGTCATAATTATTTGGCCAACAGGAATAAAAATGAGAGAGTAAAATGATACAATTCAGTTCAGAGAAAGGTAAAATTTAAGAGCATACCCATTGTGTAACATATAATTTCCTTCACTAGAAAAATTTCCCTCAAAATCTGACTCTTTTATTGAAAAACAAATGTCAGAAATACCAGGGACTCGGAAAACTGCAGAACAGCCCCCATTTCTGAAAGCAATTCAGTGCGGTGGCGAAGACGTGGGCTGAGAGGTATGGCAGACCTGGTTTGAATTCTGACTCACACACCTTCCTGCCCTGTGACCTTAGGAAAATAACTGGACTTCTCTGGTGCCTGGGCTTCATTTTGATAATCGCTGATGCTAACAGAACCTAGGCACGCAGGTGTTTGGAGGTAACACGATTTAACAAAGATAAAGATCTTAGAAGGTGCCTAGAATATAGTAAGCAGACCAACGATAAATGGCTGCCCTTTTTCTTCTCTTCCTCTTCATCATCATCACCATCATCGTCATCGTCATCATCAATCATCATGGAAGGGGACCAAAGTTTTGCCACCCTGAAGCAGCCTTTTGGGATACTGATTTTAAGCTGTTTAGAAGACTCAGAAAGAACCTTTGACCCTCCCCCCTTTCCTGTCCTAGAGACTCAGACAGATAAACCGGCTTTAGGAAGCAGATTTTAGGCTTATTCACCTTAGCCTAATTTGAATTGAGTATGGTAAATAAGTGGCTTTCAGGCAGGGGCCTCTTAGCTGGATCCCCCAGTGTCCCATTGTTTCTGAGTCACCTAGCAAGGATTCTCCTGCCAGGTGTGTTCCTCCTCAACTACATTGCCCATTCTCACTTCTGAAATCTAATACCCCATTCCACCAGCTTATCCTTTGTCTAACTATGTCTTATATACCCAATGTTGCCTCACTGTCTTTGAGATTTTCATGCATATATGAATTACCCATGCACATGTATTAACATTTAATTTTCTCCTATTAATCTGTCTGTTAATTTGATTATTAGCCCAAAGGAGAACTTAGAAGGCAGGAGGAAAAGCATTAATATTTTTCTTTCAGTCCCCAAAATATCATTCCAACTGTTTTGTGGCTGATTTCATTAGTAAATATTAGGGAAAGGAGCAGGGATAAGATCACCTGCCAGAACATGAGGCGCATCAAACTCCAAAAGCAGCACTTCTAACTATAAAAGTTCTTTTTACGGTTGGCAACATAACCTAACAAATATATCCACCTAATTCATGTCATTCTTGCTTTAATAAACAAAGACTACTGTAGCTGACCTCTTATTGAGTAAAAAGAAGAAGAAAAAAGTGATAGAAATCATTGGGTACTATTAGCTATGAGTCCCAATGGAGGCACAGCCCATGTTCTTTGTGAAAAGGGATGAAGCAGTGACCTGTTCAATTCTCCAAAGAATTAGACAAGGTCTTTTCTGTTTTCAGTTTTTTTGGGATCACAAGCTAAAGGATACTTCATTTTTTTCTTCCTCTTTTCAAATAGAGTGAATTCTGAAGGTCGAGGATTGAGTGGTGTCTGAATGGCTCCTTCTCATGCTGCAATCCCGGTGGTTTAATCGTATCAAGGCTAAGGACGCTTTCCTGTGGGTCGTGGAAGGTTGGGACAAGTCGCCTCTTAAGTGGAACACACCATTTCCAGCCAGCCTTTCTGCAGGTGGGCCCCCAGAACTGGATGAGGGGCCCGGCACAGGTTGCCAAACAATGGAAACTTCCCGTTCTGGGTGTTAACTTTAGTTACCACAGCCAGACAATGCTGCCAGTGGTGTGGAAGAAAAAATTGCTGTAGCCAGCTGTGCTGTTCACAGTCGGATGGCTTCTGTGTAGCTCCAAATGGTGATGGAGCCAGCAGCCTGTTGTAGCCAAGGACAGGATGATGGATGATCTACACACTGTGTCCAAGTAGAGAGAATGGCAGAAGTTCACTTCAGGGTTGTTAAAATGCTAATCTGGGTGAGTTAACAGAAGCTTGATAGAAGAGAGAAGTTTGAGAACTCAGTACACCTCATGTGATACCTATGTGGACCACTCATTTGGTTGCCCCTGGTTACATAAACAGTTGCTTAGTGTAGTAGCCAGTTTCCTCCTTTCCCTGTTGGGATGAATGATTGCAGCTTCCGTTATCACCTGCCCTGCCTCTGCCATCGGGGGCTGGAGAGGAAAAGTCACCCAGACGACAGCCACCTCAACTAAAAGGGATTATGATATGCTCAGTACAGCTGTATGCTTTTCATTCCCTCCGCACGTCATGGGAATAAATCAAAACACACTCTTTTCCCCAACTGGAAGTTGGCAGCAGTTCACAAAACAAGCGGCAACCTAAGACATGAGCTTTGGTAGATGGTAACGTGCTATGTCTCCATTCACATGAGCCACGGAAAGTGAGACCTCCCACTCCAATGACACTTTCAATATGTGGATTACACTAATAGGACATTGGGTCATCAGTGTTAAAAGCCGGAAGACTGGACCTCTGTCCATATTTGCTAGAATCAATCTCGCTTTAAAATTTCTAGGATAACATACTATACTTCCCGAAAAGGGGTGCATATTTACATTTCTTGCCTAATGGTATGTTTTGCCATTCTCTATTTTTTTTCATTCTTACTTATATTGAACATACAGAAACCTGCCTGCCTAGCCTGCTGCTGGAACACTAACTAGCACAGCTCCTTGCAAATGATAACACTCAATAAATACTGAGTGGTTGGCATGCCCGAGGTGCCTCTTGCTTCCTCTAGAAATGAATCTAGAATGTGCAGTTTAAAGTCTATTAATTGAAATAAAACGTAGTATTTTAGTCTGCAATATGCTAAGGAAGGAGTTCACCTCCTATGGTTACACCAATAACGGTTAGGCATTCAGCCAGGCTCTTAACTCTGCATAAAATGCATCAGGAGGGTGAAAAATGACCCTATTTCAGATGCATTTTTCACTCCTTGTATCTTAGTGAAATTCACATGCGAGAACAATGACTAAGCTAATTACCAAGGTTCATTATGATGGAGCAGCAAGAAGTGAAGAACTTCTCCAGTTTCAGTAAGTCCTTAAAACTATGGGCATCTCTTGTGAATCGAAGCTCTATTCCTGCCTACTTGCCTGTGTGCCTTTCAAGCGGCAGAAACCACCACGGCACAGGGGTCAGCCGCCCACTTACCCAGAGCAGTTACTGGACAGATCCCTCCCTCGGAGCCAGCAGCCAGTGAACTGAAGTCCACTGAATGTCTAAGCTGTCCTCCCTCTAAGGACTAATAGGTTTACGTCACAGCCATCTTTCAAATCCATCAAACCAGGGGAGGAGACAGGACAAAACAACAACAACACACAACAACAACAACAACAAATGAACACACACACACACACACACACACACACACACACACACCCCACAACAGGGAAGAGGGCAGAACGCCCACAAATCTAAATCAAACTCAAGTTAACCAGCTTTCTGGTGATGGGGAAGTAACCATATTCCCAGCACACTGTCCTGCATCACAGACACGTTCCTCACCAAAGCTTACCTATGCAGCGCCCCTGGAAGAAAGGAGGACAGACAGGTAGCATTATTCTGCGGGAACCAATAGGAAACAGTAGCTGGTTGTTGATCTGACTAAATGTGCCAATGGAGGAAAATGGTCTGCTGAACAACATATTTTGGAAATCTGAGGCTTACTTCTTGAACTGTCTTTCTGAGAGCACATTCTAGAGACCTAAATCAAAGCACAGACACTAACTATAGAAAACAAGACCCGGTAAGGGCTGAGCTATTAGAGTTCATTTACCTTCAGATGTTTAAGTTCAGGATAATATAGGCCCAAATCTCAGAGCTTATGTGGCCGTTTCCATTTAGCTAAGCCAGGCAAACGTTTGTGTACTATTTGCCAGGCTGACAGAATATGCCTGTCACTCACTACATTAAACATGACTACACACAACTTAATTTCCCGAGCTAGACGGCTAAGAGAGCGGGGGAGGGAGGGGTGTTAACAACATGAATAAACCGACCTCAAAACCTATTAACCTATTGTTTAAACCACCAACAAGGATAGTAAAATCATCACCTTGAGCTGTCTAAGAATAGATTTCTCAGTTCTACCAGGAAGAAACCCTGAAAGAAATTCTCCAAACAAGTTAGACCTCCTATTCTGAGAAACAGAGACAATCCAATTTAGAAAAAAAGGTTAAACCTTTCCCTAGGATTTCATCCTTGAAATAAACAAAACAATCCACTCCTTTGCCCCAAATATCAGGTAGATCCTGCAGACTTAAAATTCTTAGTAGCCGGAAGTTCTTGGGAAAATTTTCCCTAGAAACTGGAAACGCTACCTTATTTTTATGGGGAAGTAGCCGCCCGTAGAGGTGGACCTAGGTCCAATTACCGTTGACAAAGTCTATACATCTACAGTGATGATTCACTGTCCCTTCTGAGCGAAAATCGCGCAGCCTAGAGCGGTGAGGGGTTGGGATGCTGGAACTTGGGTTACTGACTGGTCACCTCAGAACAGGAGCTCCCCCCTGACTTCCTCTGAGGCTGTAATTAATGCCGCTCCTTCGTTCCGCGTTAGCTCCTTGACACTTAGCTTTCCACAAGTTCAGGGTTTAAACCATCACCTGACAAGCACTGGTCCCGAGAGCCGATGTAGCAGACAATTTTTAAAACCAGTTTTCATCCACACCTGTAAGTCCTTTATGACTTTTTTTTTTTTTTTTCAATCCAAGAGTTAGACAGACAGAGGAAGCATTTAGCCCCTCCGAATTCCCCCAAGGCGGCAGGCCAGGAACAAACATCGCTGTTGAGCCTGGAAATAAAAGTTTCCCTACCTTCCTCCTCACCATCCCCCTGCAGAGGCTGCCGACCAGAGCGGCTCTCTCCGGGCTGCAGGACGCCTCTCGCCGCGGGAGAAGGGGCTCATGCAAAATTGACTCTTCCTGATTTGTTTCCATCCATAATTGATGGGCAGATGAGAACGTAACACATCTCCGCGCCGGGCTCTTGCCGCCTGGCGGAGACCCTGTCCAAGACGCTTCCGTAAATCATTTCCAGCCGGAGAACAAAGCACGGAAAGTTGCGGGGGAGAGCGGCCGGGAGGAGGAACCCGGGCGCCGGGTGGGCGTGGGGTGGGCGGTGGGCAGCTCTCGGCCCCAGGCCCCTCCGCCGCGCGCTCAGCCGGCGGGGCGAGAGGGAGGGTGGGCAGCGGCCCCCTCCCGGCCGGAGCCGGAGCAGGAGCCCCAGCAGGAGCCTGGAGGGTGGGGGTGGCCGAGTCCCCCGAGCCCCCGCCCCTCGCCTCCCTGCGCACACCCGGGGCGCACTGACAGGTAGCCGGGGTACCCTGGGAGCGGCTCGGTCTCTGCGGCGGCGCTACGCCCCTTCTCCAGGCGCGGCCAGTGCTCGCCCGCCCGCTCCCCGCCCGGCCGGGCGCTGCCCGATTCCAGCGGTCCCAGCGCTGGCTGCGGGGCCCACGGGCAGAAGGGGGCGGCCGGGCCCGCGGCCGGCTCCTCTGGCTTTGGCTCGGCTCTTCGGCTGGCTGGAGACGCCGTGCCCGGCACCGTATCCGCCTGGGTTGCCCCTGATAATGCACGGGGCAGCGCGGAGCTGGCGCTGCCTGGCAAGAAACTTTTCCTTGCCCCCTTCTTCCGCTAATTCCCCCCGAGGGGGTGCTCAGTGCTGGGGGGCCTCCGGGGCCGCATGCCCCTCCCCCCCAGCTCCCAGCTCGGCCAGTTTTGACGGGTCCGCCAAACCTCTCCAGCCCGCGGCGCGTCCCTTGCATGACAAGAGGAGAGAACTGGTTAAAAAGAAATCAACTCTCCAGTGACCACGCACACTCGCGCGCACACTGTGGCTGCGGTGCGGGCTCGGGGGATCCAGGTCCGCTCCCCTCCAGGCGCCCAGGGCATTCCAACATTTGCACAAGAGGGTCTTACCTCATGAGGGGAGGCTGGTCAACATAAAGCTTGTCACGTGCAAGGAAAAAAAGAAAACAAAGGGAAAAAATAGAAAATATACATATATATCCCTCTGTGTCTTTAGGTCTTGGCTCCCTCGATATAATCCTGAAACTCGCCACCACCAGTCCTTGCAGCGGCGTCAGCAGCAGCAGCAGCCGCAGCAGCGGCAGCAGCGGGACGAAGCAGGAGCAAAACAAACGGAGGCTCGGCAAATGGTGTAATTCGATCCATCTCCGAGTCAATCCTTCAGGCGGCGCGGGCCCACCCCCAGGCGCGGACGGTAGGAGGCGCGGGTGCCCGGGCGCGCTCGCCCCAGCCCGAGCCCCGCGGCCAGCGCCGCCTGGAGGCCCCCAGCCCGGCGCCGCGGCCCCGCTGACCCCTCGGTGGCCTCCGCGTCCCTCCTCCCCGGCGCGCGGCGGCGCCCCCGCCCTCTCCCCACCTCTGAAGAGCGAGCGGCTCCTTCCAGCAACTCCCAGCGCCTCAGTCCTCCAGCTGGCGGTGGCCGCCGCAGCCCGCGAAGCAGCCTTTTTGCTTCCCTCCCTCTTTCCCTCTTTTGCTCGCTCCCTCTTTCCTCCGGCCATCCAGAGGACAAATCTTTGCAGCCCAGAGGCGCTGCGGGCGCAGTTCCTCCATAAAGTTCTGCCTTAGTTTCCTAAGCGGAGCTTTATTTTTCTAAGCACATCTTTACAAACCGCCCCCACATTACCTTTCTCGCTCTCCCCCTTCCAATTTCTCTTGATAACCACTAACTAAAACAGCTGGGAAGAAGCAATCAAACATTGCTTTATCTTTATAAAAATACAGAAATTGCTTACTAAAAATCCCATTTTTACTTTGAATGAAAGCCATTCAGTACAGTCTAATTTTGCAAGCTAATGAGCCGGTATTACAGGCAAGTGTTTCGTGTAATATGTTGGGAGAGAAATGAAAATGTCCTTGAAGTGACATCATTTAAAATTGACTGTCACAAATGAAAGAAAAAAAAAGTCATATATTCCAAAACAAGAGGATCTGAACCCAAACTTCATTCCCAAGAACGGGCTGTGTTTCATTAATTTGCAGTTGAATTATGAATCACTGGGGGCTCTACATGGCTGGAATGAACCATGATGCCCCATTTAAAGAAAAAGGAAGATCTTTTTTTTGCCCAACTTTTAATTTTCATTTGAGTATGGTTAATTACCGTGAGAGAAGAAGGAAGCAGAGAACGGATTTTCCTTTCCTTAAAGGTTCCCGCTTTCTCCTCAGCACAAAGTTACATGTTTACATTTAGGAAAATGCCCTATTCTGAATTGTTTCTGACCAGCTGACAGCCTTGACAAGGAACTAAAAAAAAAAAAAAAAAAAAAAAAAGATACCCCAAAGAACTGCTTCAGGACAGTTTCCTGGGTAGTTAACACTTTGTTACCAAAATGAAGAAGGAGGAAGGCTGTCTTTTAAATATAAACTCTTCCTGCTGTTCTTCCTACTGGAAGAAAGGGGTAGGGGCGGAAAGAACAGCTTTGGCAACAGAACCCTTTGATTTTTCTATTGTTGTGAAGGCTTTTGTTGGCTGGCTGGCTGGTGTGTTTTTGGTTGTGCTGGGTTCTGACATCATTGCAAGTTACTTGGCAGTCAGGGCCCTTCCCCAGCCAACTTCTGACCCAGAAAGCGGTGCCTGTTTTACTGGCATCCAGTCATTCCGTATTTTCTCCATCAAGGGAGCAAACGCTGCTGCAGGCAGAGGGCTCTGTGCGCTGAATGAAGATGCAAGGAGGTGACCAGTGGTTTGATGAGGAATCAAATTGCCGCCCACCTCTCCAGAAAGCTCATGAGTTGTCCTGTGTCTGCTGCAGCAGCAAATAGAACAAGTTCAATCCTCTAGATTCCTGAATTCTTTGCTGAATTCCTGAATTCTTCAGTGACGGACAGCTCTCCAGAGTGCCACCCCAGAGCCCTAGACTGAGTTCCTAAACCCAGGAATGAAAACATTTCAGGTTGCAGAAGGGTATGGTGATACGTCACTTCGAGCCAAAAATTAGACATGTTTTCAGTTTCAATATCAGTCTGGACCGAAGAGCCAATCCCTGTGTTGGGTGTGCTGGGGGAACAGAGTTCAGGAAGAGGACAAGTCACTGGCGTCAAAGAATGACCCTTCACCTTTGGTCAGGATCGAAATAATTTTAATTTATTAAGGATTCATCAGGAAAATGACACTCTTTTTATTCCGATGTTAGTGGAAAGAATGCTAAGGAAACACTCTTTATGCCGTTTATTAGCATCTGTCCCTTTCGGTTGATTTTAGACACTTTTAACCTGTTAGCCCTGTTTACTTCTTTAGTCCGCTGCCCCTCCGCAGCCATCATCTTATGCTCCAGGTAATTTCCTGCGAAGTTGCATGTTTCATGTCTCCATGTCTTCACCTGTGGTATGATTTCTGGGATTCTCCTTCACCATGACTTGACGCCCTTTAAATTCTGCTTTTCTTGACTTTTAACAAAAATGTTGCTGAGGTGTCAAAATTTCCCCCATCCCACTACCTTTGGGATGGGTTTAAGCACCTCTCTTCTGTACCCTTATGAAACTTACCAAATTAAAGGGAACATATCTGTTTAGGATGTCTTCCCTACTGGCTGCTTCTTACCTGTAGGGATCATGCCCTATTTACCTGGACAGCACCAGTGCCTAGCCCAGTGCCTGGTATTCAATGGGCGGGCACTCAATAAACACTTATTAAAGAGATCTGGTCATGGAACCCACAACTACTTCACATTCTTTTATGTGCCAACCCAGAGAGTATAGTCTCTATATTGCATGCTCCTTCAGAGTAGGGGTTTATTCACTTGCAGCCCCAGAGCAAGCATAGTACCTGTGTAAGGATGTTTGTTGAGGGAGTGAATAATGAAGGGAGGGGAGGAAGATATTTGGCTCTTTCTGTACTCAGAAAGAATACTTAAAGGGTTCAATGATGTAAATGATTAATAACTATGCTTTATAGCTTTATAGTGTTATCTGCATACATCTCTCATCACTGATAAGTAGTAACCTAATTTACAATCTATTTTTTAAAAATTTACTTTAGGAGCAAAGTTCAGAAGTTTATTTCTATGTTTTAGTTCCAATCTAGTTTTTGTTTTTAAAATTGATTTTAGAGAGAGGAAAGGAGAGAGAGAGAGAGAGAGAGAGAGAGGCACATCACCCTGAGAGAGAGAGAGAGAGGCACATCACCCTGGCCAGGGATTGAATCCCAAACTTAGGTATTTGCCATGACCAGCAAATTGAACCCACCACCTCTTTTGGTGCATGGTACGATGCTACAACCAACTGAGCTACACTGGCAAGGGCTCTAACCTAGTTTAAGAATAAAAGCTATCTGAAAGTTATAGAAAATCTGTGTGTAATAGTCAATGAAAGCTTATCAATCACCAGAGAGTACCACTCTTCAACTATTACAGTTATCAAACAAAGCACCTAATGCTAAATATGTGCTATACTCTATCCTAAGCATTTTCCCTAGTACAAATATTAACTCACAATAAGTCTGTGAGGTAAGTACTATTATTATCTTCATTTTACAGAAGAGGAAACTGAAGCTTAGAGAGTTTAAATGACTTGCCTAAGGCCACAGAGGTAGTAACTAAGCAGGATCTGAACCCTACTCTTACTTAGTTGTAATGATATTTTTAATAGTGAGGTCACAGTTATTGCAGAAGACTTTGGAACATTAGACAGCCTGGATTCAAATTCAGACACCTCCTCTCGGGCTAATTTATTCAACTACACTGCACTTCAGTCTTCTCATCTGTGACACAGGGGTGATACCAATACTTCAGATGTCTTTCATGAAGACTGAATGTGCTAACGCATGTAAAGTGTTTAGCATCTTACCTAGAACACAGAAAGCACTGAATCCATATTAGCCAACATTCTTACATATGCCCTGAAGGCAGTGCAATCTGGGAATTCTGCAGAATTGGATTAGAAACTTAATCCAACCTCACATTAAATGTGAGATTTAAAAGAAAAGTATGCAATGGGTTTGCAATAAATTTTTGTTCCATTCCATCTCCTTCATGTCCTCATCTATGTGCATGTGTTTATTAATTCAGATATGCTATTCACTATCCAGTTGTTGATATAAAATATCAGTTGTCTGAATTTTAATGAATAATACAGCTTAGGATGCAGAATTTCATGTTCTAAAATAAGAAGATAGAGGTATTGAAATTATAAAGGTAGCTACAGCTTCTGTGGTTACTTTAATTTGAAGAGCACATACAGCATTCCTTGCGTTTGCACATTATAGCAAGTGCTTTTGTGGCAAGGGATTGCTTTAAAAACTAATCTAAGCTCTCCGTGACATGATAAATCATTAATAATATAGACCCAAATCTCGGCATCTGCATGGGCACAGCTGGCCTCCTTGTGTCAATAGTCTGCATATGAAAGTGACTCTGCCAAGATATTTCACTTTAATGAAAAATATTTATCATGGTAAATCTTCAACCTCAAGAGTTTACTGACATAATTCATTTCTATTATTATGTACTGTGATAGTATACCACCACAGCTAGGTTTATGTTTGGAATGATAAAAATGTGCTTTTTTAGTCATTTTGATTACTCTCCTTTAGCATGAATAATTTTTGCTGTACTCTCTGAGTAAAGGGAATGCACCATGCATTTACAGAAATAATAAATCAGTTACTTGTCTAATTTTGCTAATGATTCTGCAGGTGCCACTCTGTGGAAGGACATGAATGCTCAAGCCCAATAAAAAGAGGTAAGCTCCCCGCCCCCTCCTTCAATAACACTAGCTCTTTTGAAAACAGACAAGAGATAGGAATGCTATCACCATTTTATCAAAGATCTTTTGAACAAACAGAAGCAAAATAAAATTTTTGGAGGGAGGATCAAATAAAAAGGTGGTAACTCAGCTGGATTGCTTAATTGTACTTCAATGTACTTTGGGGAGAAATACTTATGATTCAGGGATGCCAGCTTACATCTTAACAGATGTAAATTCCTTACAGGCTTCTCTCCACAAATTTACAGTAACCAAGCCTCTGACCTTGAAGAGCTGGGCTGAATAGTATCTATTAAATGTTAGAAAGTCTTAACAAAGAAGAAAGAGAAATAAAATAACCAAAGTGGTAGAGAATTACAACTTTTTATCTGTTTTTTTTTTTTAAATGCTTTAAAATTTGTTTTTAAAAACCTCCCTGCCTAATCTTTTTTCTTCTTCTTCTTTCTTAAGCCAATGTTAAAATTCAAATCAACAAAGGGAGAAGGAACTAACTGGGTACTTATTGCTGCCAGATACTGACCAGCCACAATAGTGTCACTTAATTCTTACCACAGCTCTTGGAGGCAGGCATTGTTCAGAGACAAAGAAACCAGCTTTACGTTAACCATCTTAGCAGGGGTTTCAGCCCTAGCAGATGACGAAGTCGAGGGTCTAATACAGGCCTGTTTGGCTCTCAAGCCTAATTTTCTTTCTAGGACACCATGTTATGAAAAATGAAAAGAGTATAGGTTTGAAAAAAATGTTTTGGATAACACAGAAAATGAAAACATTAAAAAACCCACAAGTAGATGCTTGAAACTAGGTTAAAAATGTGCTTCGAGTTCAAATCTTTGATAATTTTTGCTTGTCGCATACCGAGTAGTGTCAGGAACTCTGCAATGGGATTTATAACATAGTTTAAATCCCTGTACATTATATGCATTCTATTATGCATCTCTGAATCACTTATAAATAATGAGAGAAAGGATCCAATTAACAGCATGCACATTTTTATTAAAATAAACTTTATCAGTTAAGCCATAAATGTTGCAATTAATGTTTAGGGCCATACAACTGCACCTTTCACAAAAAATAAAACAAAAACAAAAACACCCTAATCACTGAATGCTGTACATACAAGAACAACTGAACTATGGTTATAGAGCCAATTCATTGCCAGAAACCACTAGTGCCACCAATTGGTTAGAAAGAGAGAGAAAATAAGATTCTGGGTAATTTATGTCTTTCCAAATAAAGGAACACAACGGATCCATTTTTTCTCTTCCCTGTGTCTTTTTCAGGTAGGATGTTTACTATTATAGACATCTTATTAATATTGAATATATTAGATTCATTTAAAAAAACTACACTGTGAATATGCAAGGTATTGGAGAGTGGTATGGAGACAGGAAGAAGTTGACATTCTGGGATAAAAATCAGTAGCAAACGCTTTAATTATAGGACTGGTCTAACATATTAAGTGCCCCGTGGAGCTGTGATGAAGTGGCAAGGCCCAGCACTGAGTCAGCAACATCACAAATGAGGTGACAGGTGGTAATGCTCTCTCTTCCAGCCTCAGCTACAGGGGTTTCATTTATGCCCTAGGCTCGGGAGGAATCTACAGTTGGTCTAACCTTTGGTGGTTCCACAAAGGGGTCTGCTCAAGTTCTCCTTGTCCCCAGATCTCTTTGGCCTTTGAACCAAGAACCTACCATCAGTTGACAATCAACAAATAAAAACACTTAAGGCCTGTACATTTTTATAACAGACTGTCTTACCAGGTTGGCCCTCGTGACTAAGTTAGCTTTAAACATTATCTGAGCCACTAAACTGTCTTCCAGAAACAACTCCTCCTCCATGGCTGTCTCCTAAAGCGTGAATTGTGATGTGTGTTGAACAATCTCTTCAAACTTATCTTCTCAAGGAAAGCTTTAAAAAGGAGCCTTGCAGAGTTTGCCATTGTCTGTAATTTGTATTTCAATTACAAAGCTAAAGGAAGAGCCTTCCTGCAAAATCCAGAAAGGTCCAGAATGACTGTCTAGAGGTTTTTAACAGCATCACATGTCCATTAAATTGGAGCATTTCCATGTAATAGTTGTATTATACTTTTAAAATTGTATTGCACCTGATCTGTACATACACAGGGTGTGTGTGTGTGTGTGTGTGTGTGTGTGTGTGTGTGTACGCACGCATATTTTCCTCTAAGAGTTCTTGTTTAAAAGCTTTGTGGGTTCTTTGCTATATTAAAATCTTTGAAATTGTGCTCATAAAATACCCCAATATGTTCTGAATTCCTGGGTCATAATTACAGAATAAACAAACTCATTTCTCATCAAAATTTTTAATTAAGAATTCCAGTTATGCAATTATTTGCTAATGAATAATATCTACTCAGTACCAAAGCATACTATTAAAGGTGTTTACTCAAAAGTATGTTTTATAAAGATAGTTTCTATGGGTCAATTTCTCATTTTTAAGTTATCAACCTTATATTAAAACTAGTGGCCTGGTGCACGAAATTCGTGCATGGGGGGAGGGGGTGTCCCTCAGCCCAGCCTGCACCTCTCCAATCTGGGACCCCTCAGGGGATGTCCGACTGCCAGTTTAGGCCGGATCCCTGTAGGATTGGGCCTAAACTGGCAGTTGAACATCCCTCTCACAATCCGGGACTGCTGGCTCCTAACCATTCACCTGTCTGCCTGCCTGATTGCCCCTAACCACTCTGCATGCCGGCCTTCTCACCTCCAACTGCCCCCCCTTGCTGGCTTGATCACCCCCAACTGCACCCCCCTGCCAGCTTGCTTGCCCCCACCTGCCCCTCCTGCCGGCCTGCTCACCCCTAACTGCCCCCCAGCCAGCCTGATCACCCCCAACTGCCCCCCCTGCTGGCCTGCTCACCCCCAACTAACCCCCCTTGCCAGCCTGATCGCCCCCAACTGCCCCCCTGCCAGCCTGATCACCCCCAACTGCCCCCCCTGCCGGCCTGCTTGCCCCCAACTGCACCCCCTGCCAGCCTGATCGCCCCCAACTGCCCCCCCTGCTGGCCTGATCACCCCCAACTGCCCCCCATGCTGGCCTGATCACCCCCAACTGCCCCCCCCACCGGCCTGCTTGCCCCCAACTGCCCCCCCTGCCAACCTGATAGCCCCCAACTGCCCTCCCCTCCTGGCCTGATCGCCCCTAAATGCCTCTGCCTCGGCCCCACCACCATGGCTTTGTTTGGAAGGACATCTGGAAGGTCTCCCAGAAGTTCTCCTGGTCTAATTAGCATATTATCCTTTTATTAGTATAGATAAGAGGAAACAGTGTATCTCCCATTTTATTGATATGTGTGAGGATTCAGGAAACAAGGATAGTCTATAATTTCTGGAAATAAATTTAATATTAAAGTCTAATTAGTCATGATTTCAGCTCCTCATAAATATCAAGCTACTGAATTCAGTGATTTAACTGTGCTTAGGTCATTTGGTGAGGCTACCCGGTTGTCCATTCATTGGCTAGGCTTCCCCTGAAAAAAGGGGGCAGTGGAGGCAGTGATTTGTGGTTTTCCTGTGCTTTTGAAAAACTACTCCAGTCTAAGCTACTGGTTCCTTAAATATATTCATGGTCCCGATGTAATAAGGGAATAATCCATTTGCCTGCTTCTGATTTATTTGCCATCTTTTATGTTGATGAACAAAAGATATAAATGAGCAAATATGTAATCCATTTCTGCTATCAGGTAATTGTGCTGCCTATGGAAGGAGGGTATTTCTAGAAATTGCAAACAAAGTTAACCCTTTCAAGCTTAACCACTAGAAACATATAAGGGCTGAGAGAGACTATCTGCAGAAATGTTTTCTCTGAGAGACAGTGCGTTCCAAGGGAACAGACCTTCCAGATCAAACCAGGCATTACAAAATCCAATCAAGGTGATGAGGAGGTATTCCCCCATAGGATTGCAGCTAAAGTGGAAGTGAGCAGGATCATTCACTCATTCATCCTTGCATACATTCACTTCACTGTTTGTTATTAATAGCAGTAATCTGCTTTGTGTAAAGCACTGTGCAAAGATAAATGAGAAATACCTTGCATTTGGACAGCAACTGAAAGTCTGAACAGCAGTTTTATCAATCAGAGTCCTGGCAGGGAACAGATGGCACATTTGACTTGGGTAATTTTCAGAGCCCTTAGTAAAGGGACTGTTTGCTGAGGTGTGGACAGAGTGCAGGGAAACCACAAGGGAGAGTTACCCTGGGGCCTGACTACCCCTGGGACTGAAGGAGCCAGAGGAGAAAGCAATTAGCAGAACCTGGAGACATAGAGGTGATGTGGAGAGGACCCCCTTGCTTAGAGGTCAACTTCTAGAGGCACCGAGTAGAGGAAAAGGACAGAGAGTAGATCTGGTGAAGTAAGTGAAAACTCACTATGTAATTTTAGTTTGATCCTTATAGAACACTAGAGGCCCACTGCACAATATTCATGCAAGAATAGGCCTTCCTTCCCCTGGTTTCACTCCCAGCCGCCAGCCGCCTGGGAGCTGGCACATCCCCGCTCCCGGCCTGCCTGGGAGCCAGCAAGTCCTTGCTTCTGTCCTGAGCACTACTCCTGTAGCTCCCTCCGCTGCCCCTCCTCCCCCTCATAGCAGGCATCCAGCCCCTCCTGGCTGCTCCACGCCTGCATATGCAAATTAACCCGCCATCTTTGTTTGGTTAATTTGCATACTCACTCTGATTGGCTGTGGGCATAGCGAAGGTACAGTCAATTTACATGTTTGTTTATTATTAGGTAAGACTAGGTAGTAGGGATCCTAATTTTGAAAATGAGAAAACTGCAACTAGGAGATTTGCTTATTATAACTTAGCTACATAGCAGAACCAGACCTTGAACACCTGAAACTTTTGAATTTAGGCCCTGTGCTTATCACACTGTCTCCCTATGCCCTCTCCTTTGGACTTCCTTATGACACTTATCTCACCATATTGCATTATTAACATGTTATCATCTACCAGACTGAGCTTCATGAGACAGAGAACTAGGTCTTTGTATCATTAGTGTCTAGAATATCAGCTGGGACAGGAACCTGGAGATGCCTGATTGGTGGAATAATGAGTGAGAGAGTGTGCAACCTCTGACAGATCTGCCAGAGGCTAACTTCATAAGTGGCAAAATGCTGCAGATGCTAAATCCAGAGATGGAGAGAAAGGGCTAGAGACAGAAAGGGGGGAAGGAATAACAGTGTGGGCTGTAAAAGACTTCGTGATGAAGGGGTCACACGAGCTGAGCCAAGCACACTGCAAGATGAGTGTCCAAGGTAGCGGAATACAAGGTAGAGAGGACAGCAAAGGCAGGAGAACGGGGGAGGGCCTGGTGTAGCCGGGGCATGATTGACGTTCCTGGGGGCAAGTAGTAGGAAATGTGACAGGAAGGACGGGATATAATCACTGTATGGAATTTCTGAATTCACATTTGCTGGAGATTGAATGTTTTTCTTGGTGTTTAGAAGCCATAGACTTTTGAGGGAAAGATGATCATAAACTAGGCTGTGCGTTTGAGAAGCAACACTCATGCTGGAGGCGGGGATTGGTTGGAGAAGCAGGAAGTTTCAGAAGTAAGGATGCAGGAGTCAGGCCAGAAGACGGCTCCCGTGGTGGTGGAATCGATAGAAACATAGGAATATACAGCAGAGACGAGCAGAGTGGGCTGGTGTTTGAATGCCAGTGGGGGCTTAGGAGATTTTCCTGTTTCTTAGTCTGGCAGAGTTTGAGAAAAGTTGAATCATTATAAGAGATGGAGGCACAGGAGGCGGGGGAGGTTTGCAGGGGGCATAATTGAGTTTGGTTTTGGATAAGCTGAGCTGAAAGTGCTGGTATGGTGTCCATGGGGGGATGCCCCACAGCAAAATAGGGAATTGTTATAATTACAGCCAGTGGACAGGAGAGACTTTCTGTCTTCCAGAGAAACACCCAAATCTAAATGAGCCAAATACACACAAGAAAGTAAGGGGAAACTAGCTTTCATCAAATGGCCGAGGTGAGCCTGCGTGACTCTGAAGCCTCATGTGCTTGGGAACAGTGACGTGAGAAGCTTTAATCCTTCCCACTCCTGGACGGCTTCATCCAACACGGAAACCATACAGTAGAGGAGTATGGAGTTATTCCCATTTCTCGCTCATGTCTCACAAACACAGGAAATGTAAATCTGGCAAATCATCACAACTTGTTTAATTCCTGTTTTAAAAGAATATTTTTATTGATTTCTGAGAGGAAGGGAGAGGGAGAGAGAGAGAAACATCAATGATGAGAGAGAATCATTGATCAGCTGCCTACTGCAGGCCCCACACTGGGGATGGAGTTCGCAACCCCGGCACGTGCCCTCACTGGGAATCGAACCGTGACTTCCTAGTTCATAGTTTGAAGCTCAACCACTGAGCTATGCCGACCGGGCTACCTAATTCCTTTTTAAGCTGGCGGGGGCGGGGGGGGGGGGGGGGTTCAGTGATACCTTTTCAGACTGATACTTTTCAGAAAATGCTGATAATTGCTTTTAAAATGTTTTGTGAAACTATGCAAAATCATTGTTTTAGAAGTGTTAAGAAAACCTTCGTCTTAGTGTGGTGTTGATGAGAAAAATGCTGGAAAAATAATTTACTTAAGCCATTATCACTCCATGTAAAATTAGGCATCCTTCCACTCTGATTATCAATCTTTGCTGCTAAAGTCTAGATGAACTTCGAGAAATACAGTTCAGTGCTTCTCCTCCCAATTATCTTAAGCAACATGAACGGCACCATTTTTCTTGATTTGAAATGTTAACATGAAATATAATAGAGAGTGGATCATTTCAGAGTAAGAAATCACATCTTGACAGCCAGATGATAAAATGTTATAACAATAAAGATTAGATCACTTCCAATTCTCTTTATAAAAAATTCTGGGGGAAAAGCAGAGTCTGATTTTAATTCTTCAAGCATAGTTTTCCTTTTTATTTAGAAAAAGAAAGTATATGAAAAGAGTGTCGGGACCATGTGCATGATGATGTTATTTAATGGTCAGGTGAACTTTGAAGTAGCGATAATTTAATATGGAATAGGTATAGGGTTAGAAAAATGGCCACTTTGTTATTTCTTATGGTGGTTCGTTTCTTCATTTATATTGTGTAGGCCATTTAGAAACATATAGTGTTCTCCTGGTATTTAAGGGAGAAAGAGAGCAGGGATAAAGAGGCAGAAAAAAAGAATGACAGAGTGAAAGGGAAGGAGGACAAATGAGAAACCTAATTAAACTTAATGGCACATTTCCAAGAAGAAGATAAAGTCTTTAACAACATCTGCAGTTTCAATTTTCAAACTGTAGGTACTTAGATTGGTAGGAACTTACTCCTCCCCTTTTTGTTTTATTATTTGCCATTAATGGAAAGAGAAATAAAATAAATATAAGTATTTGTTAATTCCTTGCAAACCATTTCAAATTACACAGAATGCCATAGAATTTATGCTTAATTACATGAGCAACCTTTGTATTAAAAACATCATTTTATTACCCTCTATAAACATTTTATGGATCCGTTTAGTTTATGGTTAAATTAAGAGGAAATGAAAGGCAGGGATAAACTACAAAGGATTCTTTCCTCATCTTTTAAACTGACTTCATTAGAACCATAATTCAGTGCTACATATATCTGAGCAATTCAAGAGTAGCGATGGGGCAACTCTACACTTGTATTATTCAGTCAAATGTTGAAAAAGTGGTGTTTAGCTTTTGATGAATATTTAATATGCCAGAGAGCTCTCAAGGCTCCACTTTAGCAGTGAGATCTGGAGCAGTTTTCAGCAGAGACTGAATTGCTGATCTGGCCTCCAGAGCTCTCTCTACCACTTTTCTTCCTCTGATATTCCTCAGGCTGCAGAGAAGTGGAAAAACACAGCATCCTGTTGCTCAGACAGTCTCCTATGTGTGCTCGGTGAATGAAGTAGATGAGGAAAAGGACTCTGGGATACAGGCAGTCCCCTCACTGGAGGAGGCGAAGGAGCAGGTTCCCTGGGTGTGAGGCCACAGGAGTTTGGCTGTCCAGCAAAGGTTTCTCACTCCCTGGTGATGGCTGTAAGCCCTGAGGACTTGACAGGAAGCCAACATTTTTCAAGCCACAGCATAGAATTTGGCCTTGATTTGAGCACCTCCTCCCTTGCCTCTTGGTCAGCCCAAGTCAACATGGGATAAGAATACAGGGCTTTCACAGAGGACTGGTCTTAGGTGTTCCTGCAATTCAGAGGGACTGGAAAAGTACTGGTTGGGCTGGCCTGGTGTGATTATCAGGTGACTTCCTGATTGAATTGGGAAAGGGGAAACTCTGGGGTAAAAAATTATGGAAGAATGAATTTTAGAACTCTATGCTAAAGATAATGAAGTTATTAAGTCATATGTTATTCAATGGTTTTATTAGGGTAAGTGCAAAGAGCACAGATTTTCTTTTTGCTTAGCTTTGGTATTCTAACAATTCTAAGTTTCAGTTTTGTCTTCTGTAATGTTGACATAATATTTAACAGATTATTGCTAGGAGTGAAGCAATTCATATTTATGAAAATATTACATAAATTTTACAGTATAACACCCTATATTGAGTTTAAATATTACTAAAGCCCAGTGACCAACCTGATGGCCATATCAGAACCACTTGGAGTGCTTTGTGAAATGGTAATGGCCACACCTGCCTCTTTCCCTTCTCCCCTAGTGTGCTTCTCCTACGCTCTTACTGAGTACCATTGCTTTAGTAATCCATTGCTACACTGTGTCCCATAAGTTCTTCAGAGTAATACAAATGGTTAAAGTAACTGCCTTCTAACAGTGAGTGCTAGAAAGCTGGGGCCATATTTGTATCCCTGGTGCTTAGGACCGTGTCCAGCTAAATACATATTTATTGAGTAGACAGGTTGAGTGATAGATAACAGAGATTACCAATGTATTTCTATTATTATAACACATCTTTTAACACAAAATTAAAATAAGATAATTCTTTAACATGATCAAAATGTAAACTGCTCAGATCAAAATCCAATATAATTCTTAGTGGTGAAATATAGAATTCTTCTTTTAAAAAAAAGCCATGGATAACAGTCATCAATTTCTACTATTATATACCATGATTTTGAATGTGCTGGTCAAAACAGTAAGTCAAGAAAGTAAAATATAGTCAGAAATAATAGAAAGAAAGAGGCCCACATTATAAATTTTTTAGAAAGAATGAAAGTTTACCAAGGTTAATAGTTTATAAAACAATGCAAAAATTACTAGCTTTTCTATATGCCGGATACCACACTAATATGATTGCAACATATAATGGGGAATATACCACAAAGGCAAATTAAATATAGATCACTTGAGGATAAACTTAGAGAGAAACATGCTAGATAGGCTAGAAGAGGTCAATGGGGGTAGAGGGAGACACATGTAATACTTTCAGCAATAAACATTAATAAAAAAGAATACCTATCAAAAATGTGCTAGACATTTATAAAGAAAACTATAATGCTCTTTAGAGGAACATAGAAGAAGACAAATAAATGAAGAACCAGATTTTATTCTTATATGAGAAGTCTCAATGTGATAAATATGTCCATAATCTCTAAATTATTCTTTCAATAGTGTAACTGTAATTAAGTTCTCAATGCTTTTTTTCCTGTGAGAGTATTTATGACTGCTTTACAAAACCATTTAGAACTGTAATTGTAATATATGACTAGTTTGAATAGTTCTAGACAGAGAAGGTAACGTATTTTAAAGCTACAACAAATAAGTGATGTAGAAAGAAGCATCCAAGTCAATGGAACAGAGTACAGGGATAGACACAAATTTTAATATAAAAGTTAAAGTCATCTTCATATGCAAATTATAATATAAATATGGTAGCACTTCAAGCAACTTGGAAAAGACAAATAATTAAATAACCAAGTTGAAACAACTGGTTATCCATTTTAGAAAAAAAGCTAGAATCCTATTTCATACTTCATTGTCCACCGAAAAGTAAATTTCTAATGAATCAAACACTTACATTTTCAAAAGAGATTATAAGTACAAGTGATTATTTCCACAAACCTAAAGTAGGGAAAGAATTTATAAATATGACACAAAACCAAAAATAACAGAGAAAAAGACTGATATATTTACTCTAAAAATATAAAATTTATATACAGTGAAAAACAATAAAAATTGAAAACACCAATTTAAAACCATTTGCAATATAAGAACAAAAAGCTTATTCTTTTAAAAATAACAGTATGCAATTCAGGGGCTTTTAGTATGTTGATAGAACTGTGCTTCCATCAGAATCTAATTCCATTATGTTCTCATCACCCCAAAAAGAAACCCTGTACCCATCAGCATCCTTCCCTTGCTCCTGGCAACCACTAATCTCCTGTTTCCTGTTTGTCTCTATAGATTTGTCTATTCTGGACATTTCATACAAATGGAAAGTTCTCAACGTTCATCTATATTGTATCATCTATCAGTACTTTATTCTTTTTATGGCTGAATAATATTCCTTTTATGAATATACATTTTGTTTATTCATGCGTCAGCTTACAGACATTTGGGTTGCTTTAACTTTTGGCTACTTTGAATAATACTGCTATGAACATTTATATACAAAATTTTGTATGGACATACGTTTTCTTTTCTCTTGGGTATATACCTAGGAATAGAATTGCTATGATAACCCTATGCTTATTTTGTTGAGGGCGTGCCAAACTATTTTCCACATGGCTGCACAATTTTATATTTCCACCAGCAATGTATGAGGGTTCTAATTTCTTTACATTCTCACCAAAACTTGCTATGACCTGCTTTTTGAATATGTCCATTTTAGTGGGTGTGCAGTAATATCTCATTGTGGTATCACTTTACATTTTTCTAGTGAGTAAAAATATTGAACGTCTTTTAATGTGCTGACTAGGCATTGGTATATTTTCTTTGGAGAAATGTCCATTCAAATTCTTTGCCTATTTTAAAATTGGGTTATTTGCCTTTTTATTAATGCGTCATAAGAAGACTTTATATACTATGGATAAAAGTCCCTTATAAACGCAGCCTGTGTAGCTCAGTGGTTGAACATCGACTCAGTTTGATGAGGTCACAGTTCAATTCCTGGTCAGGGCATATGCCTGGGGTGGGGACTCCATCGCCAGGAGGGGTGTGCAGGAGGCAGCTGATCCAAGATTCTCTCTCATCACTGATGTTTCTCTCTCTCTCTACATTTCCCTTTCTTTCTTTGAAAAAAATAAATAAAATGTATTTTAAAAAAGTCATCTTTTATGAATTCAAGTTTAAAAGAATAAATAAAAATTAAAAAATAAAATTAAAAAGTCCCTTACCAGATCTATGATTTGCAAATGTTTCCTCTCATTCCATGGGTTGTCTTTTCACTTTCTTGATGGTGTCCTCTGAAGCACAAAAGTTTTAAAATTAAATGAAGTCTAATTCATTTTGTATTTTGTTGCTTGCACTTTTAGTATCATATCTAAGAAACTATTGCCTAATCCAAGGTCACAAGGCTTTACTCCCATGTGTTCTTCTAAGAATATAATAATTTTTGCTTTTGCAAATAGGGCTAGGATCCATTTTGAGTTAATTTTATATGTATGAGGTAGAGCTCCTAATTCACCTTTTTACATAAATAAGGACTAATTTTCTTAATATAGTAAGTATACTTCAACAAGAAAAAGTACAGCTATATCAATAATAAAATTGGGAAAATCATATTGAGTAGATAATTTCAACCAATCGATCTATAAAAATATATCAACTTCAAATAGCAAGCAAAATGAAAGTTAAAACAGTTAGTTACTACTTACATTCAGTAAGGTTGGCATTAGTTTAAAAGATTAGTAAAATCCAATGTTGAGGATGCATGGGGACATGAGCACCCTTGAACATCGGCAGGAGCAATTTGGGACTATGTGTCTGAATGTAAGATGTCCTTATGCTTTTAACTAGAAGCTCCATCTCTGTGAATTAATTTTTTAAACAAGAATTAAGTAAATGCACATAATGTATGCATACTTAGGGCTATATATAATAATAATAAGTTTTAAAGACCCTAAATATCTATCAATAGGGAAATATTTAAATTATGGTGTATTCAGTCAGCGGAATACTAGACAACTACCTAAAGTGATGGAACATATTAATATTGTGTGCATAGAAATGTACCATATATACATGTACCATATATACTAAAAGATAAGGGTACACTATATAAAAAGCTTATTTCATATGCTTCTATTTTTGAAAACCAAAACCAAAAATAATGGTGTGTATCAATATATAAATCAACATGTTAAAATATACCAAAGTTTTTGAAACAGATAATTGTCTTTCTTTTACACCCTCCATGTACTAGCAGAAACTTTTCCTTTGTCATCAAGCAAAAATTAATTTTATTAGCAGAAAAAAACTTAATCTTTATTAAGAAAATCCAAAACCTTGTAAAACTTTTCAATAGGTTCCTACATATGATACACATGCACACACAAACCTACCCCATCTTCTCTCCTCTCAAAAAAAAAATAAAAATTTAGTATTATACCCAAACATTGTTTTTATCTCTATTATTGGTTTGGATATTTCAGGAAAAGTTGTGGGGTTTTATTTGCCAGAATTATTTAGCTAATTATATTAATTTTCTACTTTGCTTTATAAAAATGTAAGTTCAAAGAGTAGGAGCCATATTTCAAAGGCATCATTTTTTTTCTGCAAGAAGTTTCTGGAAATTGTCACGAAGTGCATTGATTCATACTGGGTTCTTTTCTCTTTTTCATTAGGAATAGTGATTTACCTGAAACTGTACATAACTGACTAAAAATGTGTTATGTTATTGATATTTGTGACATAAATAACAGCTATAGCCAGTGTCATAAATGTGACTATGCAAATGTGGACCTTGATATTTACTTTAAACAGCAAAATTATATTTCATGTCCTATTTAAAAAAGCATAAAAATACTTTTATTGATTAGATAAAAGGCCCCAAAGTACTATAAAATGAACATATAGCCTATAAAAATACAATTCCACCATGCCATAAATTACAGTTAGCTAAAGCTAATGGGCTAGCTATAGTAAATATTAAACACTTGATTAACATCTGCTTTCGAATTTAGGAATCCTTTTGGAGGATTATGTTAATAGACATGTTTTATTTTTTATTTTATTTTTTTTTTGGTAATAGTTGTACATGGAAGTTTGAAATAAGAATGATTTTACTCTTAATAATATATTCATGGAGCTGTATTCAAAATCCTTCCATCTATCCTTTTTAGAAAACATACACACACACACACATTGCATCATAATTACCTTTTGGAAGTGTTGACAAACATTCTGCTTTAAGGGTGTGATTGGAAAGTGGGACTAACTTTAATTTTCAGGCTTTTCCTCTGTTTTCTGTCTTTCCCAAACATTTCCCTTCCTTTCCTACTGAACTGATGCTAAATGTTAGAGAGCAACTTAAGCTACATTTTTAGGCACAGCTGGAAGGGACAGCCACTATTCTCTGTCGCTGGTAGCTTAGATTTCCAGGATTCAGTTTGCTTATCTGTTATCTGTTAACAAAAAGAGTGCCAAAATGCCCTAGCCCTTTTGGCTCAGTGGTTGAGTGTCAGCCCTCAGACTGAAGAGTCTCGAGTTCGATTCCGGTCAAGGGCCTGAGGGAGGCAACCAATCCATGTGTCTCTCATGTGTCTTTCCCACATCGATCTTTCTCTTTCTCTCTCTCTCTCCCACTCCTCCTGCCCCTCTACACTCTCTCTCAAAAAAAAAAAAAAAAAAAAAGTCAATGGGAAAATATCCTCAAAAAAAGAATATACTCAGGTGGGAATTAAAAAACAAAAAAGAGCGCCAAATGTCTAAGATTTTTTTTTTATCCTCACCCAAGGATATGTTTGTTATTGATTTTAGAGAAAGAAACATTGATCGGTTACCACTCATAAGCGAACCCGCAAACTAGGTATGTGCCCTGACTGGGAATTGAACCCACGGCCCTTTGGTGTATCAAATGACAGACACTCCAACCAACTGAAACACCTGGCCAGGGCCTAAGGTCTTTTTTTTTTTTTTAAGGTAATTTGGTGTTAGTAGAAAGAACACTGCATGGAGATGAATAAAGCGAGGTTTATATCCCAATTCCACCTCTTAATAGCTATTTGACCTTGGAAAAGTTACTTTAATTTGATGAGTTTTAAAGTCCTCATGCATAAAATAGGAATAATATCAATCCTCATAGGATTCTTAAAGACTTACATGAGATAGCATTGACAAAGCACTTAGCATAGTGCTTGGCACTTAGTAGGCTTGCAATAAATATTAGGTCTCATGCTCTTTTACCTAAATCCCATAATTATATAGAGGTTAATTTTCAGAGATGAAATATAGATGCTAATAGAACCAAGTTAAATAAAAGGAGTAGTGAAATACAGGCCTTTGAAAGCCTGGCATAGGTACATCCTTCTCATCTTAACTGGGATGTGTATAGAATAGATGTTCAATAAATTGTATATATAATTAGGATAATAAGCCATTTAGGAATTATTCTTTGTTAATGTTCTCTGTCTTTTATAATCATAGTCACTTCCATTAAGTCTGCCTTTGCTTTCAGAGCCATTTTTAAATTTAAGTTTATTGAATGATACAATGGGGAATGTTATAGCTATTGCTTTTGGGCTATAACTGGGCCTGGAAAGCCATATTATTAGGAACCTAGTTTGTTTCTACTTTATGGGAGGCCAGTAAGCGTGATTTTTTTTATGCCAACTTTGATAGATAGTGATCGCATGGGATGTTGCATTGACAAAGATGCTGTGGCTGCAGGAGGATGCCTGGAGTAAGAAAGACTGTGATTGATTAGTCATGCCTGCCATGGATACAGCAAGGGAGACTAGATGCCTGTGCACCATGTATTTCTATTTCATATATGTGATTCAGCTATACCAGAGAAGAAATGGAGGAAGGGAAAAAGTAACAGGTGATTTCCAGACAGGAAGGAAATAATCAAGTTTATAAAGTTCCTCATTTAGTACATTCATATTTTTAGGTTTCATCTATATAAAAATTTTTTTCATTTCCCTCTTGAGAAGTTTTCCCCAGTAGGAAGATTTTAGTTAGCCATGCTTGCTATAAAGAAGTCTTAAGAGAGTTTTATTTTTACTGCTAGAGGTTTTGCAGTAGAAGCAAAAAACATTCATAAAATTTTGTTCTTGCCATTAGAGAGTTTGGTCATTTTGTGTGTTAAATAATACCTAAGATTATACTGGCCTTCTTTTTCTCATTTCTCTTCTCTTGCATTGGTTACATAAAGAGAGAGGGAGACCATCTAAAATAGCTTGCATTTAAATGTTTATTGACCATTCCCCACTCCACCATGAGCACCATTCAAATGCAAAATTTCATGGATTATGCAAAAATATATGCAATCCCAAAGGGATCTCACTAATCCCATATTTTAATAATGGGAAATAGCTATTTTGAGGGAAAATTAAAAAGTGCACATAATTCCTACCAATATATTAAAGATCAAGTGATATCTGATGAAACAGGCTCAATATTGAACAGATTCTAGAGACCATCTATCACTAAATCCTCTATTTTACTGATAGGAAAACTGAGGCCCAGGGAACTGAATGATTCTTTTGCCTTAGTGAGTTAGGTAGACACCATGTTGGAATGGAATCCAAGTCTCTTGAGACTCAGTCATAGCATTTTCTACTAAATGTTGCCTCTGAAAAGAGCTGTCAGAAATGAGACGATAAGTGTATGTATTAAGGATGCTAGGAGGCTGTCTAAGGGAAAGGGTGAGCAGGTTGAAGTGGAAAAATATAGAAGGTTTAGTTAGCAATAGACATAAAATTAAATTAATTAGAATTAATCTCAAATCAGCAGAGCTTCTCAAAACAAGGAAGAGATATTTTGAAAGAGATTAAGTGACATTTGAAAAATAAACAATAGACTAAAGGCGTTTCAGAGTCTGAATTCTTACAAATATAGTTTATCTGATTATTCTCTGAAAATAAATAGAAGTTAGAGGTAAAATAGGATCAACCTTGAAATCCAATGAATATTAGTCAATAATCAACCAATGAGAAAAGATTGCCAGAACCTTTGCTAGTGGGAAAGGAAAAAACACAAGAGAAGACAACAAGCCATCACTGTGGGCACGTGGAGTGTCCTGGGAAGTTCTTTTGGGGAGTTCAGAGGGCAAAGCACGGCAGGACTTGCTCTTTTTAGGAGAGCAGGGTAACCGCTAGCCCTCAGAATGCATACCAGGATTCCCCTGTGAACAGACTGCCCTTCCTGTGCTTCTCTGCTCCCGTGGTGAGGAGAGATTTAGGTCCCTCCATCCCATTCCCATGTTCCCAGGAGGCTCACAGATATACATGGCCCTTGCCTTTCCTGTGACAGGAAACAGCAACTGATATATCCTACTACGCTCCTCAAAACCTGGCTCTCTAGAGTGAGATGAGCAGTAAATATGTCCTTTTCTCAAGTTGATAATTTTGCAAAAATGTATCAGACACCTACAAATTGCAAGCTAAGTGTACCGTGACACAGTAAAAGGGGCTTGGGTAGGACTTATAAGGTGATGATGATGATTCCCATGATAGTAATAATAATAGTGATAATAATAGCAGTTTTCATCATTGAGTCCCTATTGTGTCAAGTACTCAATTACTTTACAAATGTTTATCTTTATAACAAATCTGTGAGACAGGCATTATTATCACCAGTTTTATATGTATATTGTATGTGTAGGCAGTCCCTACACCACTGGTTCAAACACCAGGTCTGTTACTACCTATGTGTCTTAGAGAAATTAACTGAACTGAGTCTCAGTTTCTTATGTGCAAAACGGGAGTATTACTAGTAATCCCACCTCGTTGGGCTATTGGTAAAATGTCCTTCACAGAACTTTGCCTCCAAGAAGCTGCAGAGCAGATGTCAGATCCTTATCACTGCCTCTGTCCTTTCTCTTCATTTTGGCAGCAAGGAAGTCACTAGGAGCTTTTGCCAAGTTTTCTCACCACACAGAGCCCCTCTTGCTTCCCCCTCCCATCCCTACTTCTAAAAATAACTGCTGAGCATTGCAATCCCTGAGAGAAATATCTAAAGTGTGTTGTTCAGGCTGAGAGAAAGCCCTAAAAGTCCCTCCTCCCCCTTGAACTTAGCAGAAGACCTTGTTGCTCAGGGGCTTTTAGAATTTTAGAAAAAGACAACTTAGGCTTCTGGGGATGGGTGGAGATTGCCTAACTTCCAATCAACACTTAGAGTAGATAATATGACCTGTGGGATTTGACAGGTGAGTCATCTAAAGAGATTTCCGACCGCAGACAAATTGTTAAGTTCCTAATAAAATTGGATTCTGGGTCATCTTCTTAACCCATCAGCTGATGTCAGGAAAGCATGCTGGGGGTATGTGAAGAGAAGACTGTATTAAGGAAAAATGTATGTCTTAGTGCATAGAGGAGAGAATTAAATACATAGATGTGCATGCACGGTTGCAGATATGCATGTTCTTTATGTGCCCTAAATTACCAATGACCTGATTGTAACATTACTGCAACCTATGCTTACTGGATATACTGAGGGCTTACTGGTTACAAAATGTCAGCTTAGTTTATCACAGATCAATAACTCATTACATGCTCCAGAATATACAAAATCCAATCTGAGCCAACTTGCTGTCACATCCAGGCATTCAAATCCCACACCAATATGGACCTTCAGTCATGTGACTTCATTTTTCCTTCCCATGCTAGCTTTGGGGATTAAAATACATTTTATATTTTGTTCGACAGAAAAATAATACATACTGAAGTTTAGATTTCATTTGGAAATGTTGGCAGGTGAAGGGAAGGCTTTGGATGAAGATAAGAATTAAGATCTTCATTTAACAAGACCTGTAAATTTGTCTGTGTGTTGGCAATAGCCGGTGCTCACAACTCCTCTCTTTCCCAGTTAGAAGTTATCAGGGCTTCCATAATTCAAATTAGCAAATCTTTCCCAGCTGATCTTAGCTGAGACCATTCTTGGCATCTGTCAAGGGAATGAAGATATCCAAATTGTCCCTAGATTGTTTACCCCATAAACTAACTATGAGAAGCTGAAATACAGCTTCATTGAAGGGAACATAATTTACATGGCTATGCTAGCAACATTCTTCAAGGCAAACAGGAACACATTACCATTTAAAAAAATCATTTCTGCATCTGAAAAAGTAGAATTTGGCATTGGTACTACCAATCAGCTTGAGTCCACAGAAGTCTGATTGACATTTGGATACAGATGAGGAACTTCATTTAGTGTGCCCACCAAACAAGCATTGACCACCCAGTGGCTGGGCAATCTGCTTGTCTGGATGACTTAGGTTTTAAGCCCTGAGTGCATATGCCAGGCACAGTGTTGTCATTTAATGAATAAATAATCTTCATCAATATTAACTTTATTTTTTTGCCTAAGGCTATGCCCTGCTCAAAAGTCTATCATGTTGGATCCTCTCCCTGTTACTGACACACGTTACTACTATCTGGGTAATTGGATACGGATGTATTTTAATTGCCAACCTTCTCTGCCATGACTTTTTATGTCTTTGTCACTTGCATATGAAAATAATTCCGACTTGAGAAAAGCTGCCCTACTCTTCTCAGGCCCTGCTGCAAAACATAACTTGCAGTTGACTGGCCACAGCAGACACATGCATTGATCTTTTCACAGCTGGGTTGTTTGTATTCATGTGAGCTTAGGAAAAATATTGCCATTTGTATCAGGTGAGTGAATGCACCGCTCCGCCTCAGGCCTGTAAACCTCAACAGGGAAATTGATGGCGACGGCAGGAGGCTTAGGCTTTCCCCAAGCAGCCCCTGGCTTCGCTGAAGAGGGCGTGTGAGCAGGAGAAGCTAGAGGCTTTCCTTGAAGTCTGCTTATTTTACAGCTAAGAAAGAGCAAAAGGCTCTCTTCTAAATGTATGGTTTCTTGGGTTGGAGGTAGAGAGGAGTATCAGGTTCTTAAACTGGGATCTTTATTTTATTTATTTATTTATTTTTAATAATTCTTTATTGTTGAAAGTATTACCTTTGTCCCCCCCTTTTTCCTCATTGACCCCCTTTAGCCCATTCCCACCCCCCCTCCAGGTCCTCAGGCCCCATTGTCTGTGGCCATGGGCCATGCATAATATATGCATACAAGATTCTTGGCTAAACGGGGGTCTTTAGACCCTTATGTCCATGGACACCAGTAGACCTTGAACTCTCTGGTAGTAAGTATAATATGTTGTGCACATATACATTTTTTTTCAGGTTCTATGAGCTGCCATCATGTAAAACATCAATGTACTAGACCAGTCTTTTTCAAACATGAGCATGCATCAGCGCCTCTGGAGAGTTGTTCAGACCCTGATTCTTAGATCCAGCCCAGAGTGTCTGATTCAGTGGGGCTGGTGTGGGGCCTGAGCATGTGCATTTCCAATACCCTCCCAAGTAACTCAGATGCAGCTGGTCTGGGACCACCTGTGAGGATCAGGGAACTGAACTAATGCAAGGTTTCCAAACCTACTTTCGCAATGGAATCACTTGAACTTTAAAAAAATTTACCAGATTTGTTCTAGGTCTTTCTCCTTGGCTTGTAGTGGCAGTCTTCTTCCTGTGTCTATTCACATTGTCTTCTCTCTGTGGGAATTCCCCCCTGTGCACATGTCCATGTCCAAATTTCCCTTTTTTAGAAGGACAGCAGTCATGTTGGATTAAGGTCCATTGTAATGACCTCACTTAAATGTGGTTACCTCTACAGAGATCCTGTCTCCATATAAGTCACATTCTAAGGTACTGGAGGCTAGGACTTTAACATATGAATTGGAGGGGTGTGTGTGTGCAGAATGCAACCTATAACATTAATGCTAATCTTTCTAACACTGAAAACATCTGGGGCTAGGGGAGGGATAGTCTCTACTCCTTTTTGCAGATTCCTTATTTAAACCAAAGCCTTTAATAATTGCAGTGAATCAATCTTTTGAAAATATTGTCTTCTCAGCCTGTGATTTCATACAATGCTTTGAGGCAGAGCAGCAAGACACCAGAATGAATCCCCAGGGTTATTGCTACACAACTAGAAAATAAATGGTCATGGGTATGCATTGTGATAAGCTCATCCAAGTGACACCATGGGTCACATCACAAACAGACCCCAAGAAAATTAGAGTACCCTTTCCAGTTCAACTGGCCAAGAATTTTCCAACAGGTTTACATGCCTGCTTTGCTCTGAGCATTGGAGAATCAGGAATAATGTGTTTTTAATGTAACATGACAATATTTAAGGTGCTAGACAACCTTGTTTTCACAGTTTAACTCTGTGCTGAAGGGGTGCTATGTTTCCAGCATGCTTAGGGATTCTTAAAAACAAAGCAAATTGTGTAGTCAGCAAGTGACGCTTAGCAAGATCATTACCAGGGGGGCAGAACAGTAGTTGGCATGGAAGAGTGGGAAAGCAAAGACAGTAAGTGGGTGCACATTCAATATCATCCTGATATTTTCACAGTGGAGGAAGGAAAATGTGGAGGAATAAATAACACTTTCAACTATGAGCAGAATTAAGATAAGGGCTCTCAGGGTCAGCAGAGCAATACATTTCTAACAACATCAGTGGCTTAGAAAAATGCCTAAAACTGAGCAGAACTCTAGATGATCTTTAACCAAGAGAAGAACAAATATGTGAATAAGCTCTCTGAAGAGTTTTGACTACTAGCTACAGCTAGCTCTTCAATTCTTCTCTGTGTTCCAGCCACTCCTCCCATCTTCCATTGCCTCAAACACCTGCAGCTCTTTCCCATCTTAGAGTCTTTGTCTTGCTGTTCCTTCTAGAAACACTTTTCCTTTAGCTCTTTATATTGAGCAATCCTTGCCATCCTTCGACTTTCATTGTGAATGTTACCTCTTCAGTAAAATTTTCTTTTACTATTCCATCTAAATACGTTCCTTCTCCCATTTTTCTTTCATAAGAGTTCCACATTGTCTGCCACATTTATTTGTTAGCTTTTCTTTTACTGGAGCATAAATCCATAAAGGCAGGGACTATATAACAAGTAACTGGCCTCTGGCGGGCACTCAAGATAGAATTTTTTAATGAATGAATGAATGAACAAACAAACTAGGTTAATAAAGGTTTCACAAATATGGACAGTTGACCAATGTTACAGTGGAACAGAAACACTTACCCATTACACATGGTTAACACTTTTTATGAAGTACCAACTATGAGCCCTATGTGGGAACCTTATATTTATCATCTCAAATATTCAAATCAATCCTGTAAGATAGATACTATTATCATTATTTTGTAGAAGAGCAGATTAGTAACTTGTCCAGAACCACAGACCTCTGATTCAAACTGAGGATGATCTGACTATACGTCATTCTCATTTTATCATGAGAACAATTGTCCCTTAAGTCACTATATTCCCCTGTAGCTGTATATTAAAATACCTGGTGACAGTGGCAAAGATGGGAGAAGTGTTTACACTGCCTACCACCTCAGTAAAAATAGATACAGACGAGACCAAGCATGTTTCAGCTTACCTGACTTCCCTTCATTTCAAGCACCCTGAGGCACTCAGCAATAACTATAATGGGTTATGTTGGCATTTGGGTATCATCCTGAAGCCTTATCTTTTAAAAATAATAGTTTCAAAGGGAAAACAGTAGCTTTTGCCATGGAAAAACCTGGGAGACACCATCATCAGTAATAAGACATTTACATCAACCTTCTGATATGATGCTCTGAGATGGGCTCAATATTGCTTCTTGGTTACTTTTGAAAAAAATGCCTAGAAAGCCTAATTTTAATCACAAGACAACATAGATAACTCCAAATTGAGGCAAATGCTAACAAATAACTACCCAGTACTCTTCAAAAGTGTCCCATGGTTATGAGTAACAGCCCCCACTTAGGGAGCACTACAAAGACATGGCAACTAAATGAAAGGTGGATCTTGGATTGACTCCTGAGCCAGAAGCAGGATGTTGGTGAGACAAGTGTTATTAATACAATAACATCAACTAATGAAGCCTATAGATTAGTTGATGTTATTGTATTAATGTCTATTATTATTCTATGGTTATGCAAAATGTTGACACGAGGGGGAAAAGTTGGGCAAAAGGTATAAGAGAATTCAATATATTTTTGTAACTATTTTAAAACATTATTACAAAATGAAATATTTTTAAAAAGCAAAGTTTCTACAAAAAAATTATGTTTCAATTTCTAAAAATTAACCAGTTAATTGCCACAATATTTTGCTTTTAATTAAAAAAGGTCTGCCGCTTGCATCTATAGATGCGTATGGTATACAAATGGTTAAAACTAAAATTAAAACCTACCAAAGTGTATTTAGAAAAATGTTTGCTTATAAGTTGAGGAATCTAAGCATGGTGCCACTGGGAACCACTGTGCAGAGCCAAAGTTGTTTAGTGGATTCTAAAGGTACAATGTGGTAATGCTTGCTATTATTGTGTCTCCTAGAAGAGGAATCAAGAAAAACTTGTGGAGGGTGGCTGTGCGACTTAACCTCGACTCTGGGGTCGCACATGGGTGTCTGTTTCCCATGGCGCAGGAGTGGGCCTCCTGCCAACACAGGGCAGCTGTGCAACCCGGCCCCCCAAGCAGATCAGGGACCCTGATTCTCCACAAGAGAGGCATAACTGAACACCAGTGACTTGACTCTCAGCCACACATGTGGGGACTCTGTTTCTCATCGTGTACACACAGGATCCCTGAATCTCAGTGCACACATACTGAGCTCCTGTGACTCCAATTCTCAGTGCACACACCCACACAGGGACTCTGATTCACAGTGTGAGGCCGCACCGAGTGACAGAGACTCCAATATTCGATTCTCTGCATGTGCACACGAGGTCTTTGACTCCTGGCATGCACTAGGGGACTCTGATTTTTGGCATACACCATGGGACTTTTTTTCAGCATGGTGCATGTGGTGTCCCTGATTCTAGGTGCACAGATGAGGCCTCAATGAGTGCTGGTGACTCTGATTCTTGGTGTGCGTGACTCCTACTGACCCACAGCAGCCACATGTCTCAGTGTCAGAGCTCTTCAGTGACACTTGGGTGGTGTGACGCTCCCACTGCACATGGCTCAGGCCCCCACAACTCAGCATTTGGACCTTCTGGTGATAGAATGGAGAGACAATGAAACAATTCCCAGAGAAGAGAAAAAGAGGAATCACTAAGAAAGGAAATAAATGAAATAGAGGCATGCAATATGACAGAAAAAAATTCTGAGTAATGGTCATACAGTTCATAAACCTGATGGACAAGAAAATTAACAACCTATGCAAAATCAGGAAGAAATCAAAAGTGATATAGCTACAATCAAAAACACTATGGAAGGTTTCAACAGTAGACTAGAAGAAGAGGAGGACCAAATTAGTGAGTTAGAAGATAAGGCAGAGAAACAAACCCAATCTGAACACCAACTGGGGAAAACAATTTAAAAAGCAAGAGGAGAGCCTAAGGGAGCTTTGGGACAACATGAAACGAAGTAACACATGTATAATAGGGGTGCCAGAAGTACAAGAAGAGTGGCAAGGATTAGAGAATCTATTTGAAGAAATAATGACAGAAAAATTCCCTGATATGGGGAAGAAAAAAGTTGCACAAGTACAGAGAGTCCCGAGTAAGATGAATCCCAAAAGGCACACACCAAGGCAAGTCATAATTACAATGGCAAATGTTAATGACAAAGACAGAATCTTAAAAGCTGCAAGAGAGAGACAGAGAGTTACCTACAAAGGACCCCCCCCCCCATCAAATTATCAAATGATTTCTCAACAGAAACACACCAAGCTAGAAAGGAATGGAATGAAGTATACAAAGTGATGCAAAACAAAGGACTGAATCCAAGAATATTCTATCCAGCAAGACTATCAATCAAAATTGAAGGGGACATCAGGAGCTTCGCAGAAAAAAAAAATGCTAAGGGAGTTTATCACTACCAAGCCAGCAATGGAAGAAATGCTAAATGGAATGGTATAAAAAGAAGAAATAGAAAGGGAGGAAGGAACACAGGCATAAAGCACAGAAATGGCTATAAACAGTATCTATCAGTAATAACATTAAACATAAATTGATTAAATGCTCCAATCAAAAGATATTGAGTGACTGAATGGATAAGAAAACATGACCCATATATATGCTGTCTACAGGAGACCCACCTCAGAACAAGGGACTCACACAGACTGAAAGTGAAGGGATGGAAAAATATCTTTCAGGCAAATGGAAATGGAAAAAAAATAAAAAAAAAAGCTGGGGTAGCAATACTTATATCTGACAAAATAGACCTCAAAGTGAAGACCATAATAAGAGACAAGGAAGGACACTTCATAATTCTAAAGGGATCTGTACAACAAGAGGATTTAACTCTGGTAAACATATATGTACCCAATGCAGGAGCACCCAAATACATTAAAAAAAAATTCTGGAAGATATCAGGGGAGATATCGACAGAAATACAATCATAGAAGGAGACTTTAATACCCCATTAACATCACTGGATAAATCCTCTTGACAAAATATTAGCAAAGAAACAGCAATCCTAAATGACTCACTAGATCAGATGGACTTAATCGATATCTTTAGAACATACCACCCCAAAACTACCAGAATATACATTCTTCTCAAGTGCAGATGGGACATTTTCAAAGATAGTCCACATATTGGGTCACAGGCAAAGTCTCTCCAAATTCAAGAATATTGAAATCATATCAAGCATCTTCTCAGATCACAATGGCATAAAATTAGAAATCAACTACAATAAAAACAATCACAAAAATTCAAACACTTGGAAGCTGAATAGCATAATATTAAACAATGAGTGGGTTACCAAAGAGATCAAAGAAGAAATAAAAAACATCCTGGAAACAAATAACAATGAAAACACAACAATCCAAAATCGTTGGGACTCAGTGAAAGCAGTCCTGAGAGGGAAGTTCATAGCATTATAGGCCTACCTCAAAAAAAAAAAAGAAAAACTGGTAATAAACCATCTAAATCTGCAACTTGAAGAATTAGAAAGAGAGCAACAAGAAAAGCCCAGAGTGAGCAGAAGGAAGGAAATAATAAAGATCAGAGTGGAAATAAATGACATAGAGAAAAAAAAAAAAAAAATACAATATATCAATGAAACCAAGAGCTATTTCTTTGAAAGGATGAATAAGATTGATGAATCTCTAGCCAGGCTCACTAAGAAGCAAAGAGAGAGGGCCCAAATAAAATCAGAAATGAAAGAGGTGAAATAACAGACCCCACAGAAATACGAAGAATAGTAAAAAAATACAATGAGCAACTTTATTCCAACAAATTGGTCAACCTAGAAGAAATGGACATATTCCTAGAAAAATACAACCTTCCAAAATTCCACCAGGAGAAATAAAAAAATCTGAATAGGCTGATATCTATGGAAGAAATTGAAGTAGTAATAAAAAAAAACTTCCAACAAACAAAAGCCCTAGACCAGACAGCTTCAAAGAAGAAATAAAACCTATCTTCCTCAGACTATTCCAAAAAATTCAAGAGGGAGGAACACTTTCAAGCTCTTTCTATGAAACCAGCATTACCCTAATCCCCAAACAAGATAAAGACAATACAAAGGAAGATAATTACAGGCCAATATCCCTCATGAACATAGACGCCAAAATTCTCAACAAATTTCTAGCAAATCAAATCTAGCATTACATTAGAAAGATAATACACCATGACCAAGTGGAATTTATTCCGGGGATGCAAGGATGGTACAATATCCACAAATCAATAAATATGATACACCACATACACAAACTGATAGATAAAAACCATACAATCATATCCATTGATACAGAAAAAGTATTTGACAAAATCCAACACCCTTTCTTGACAAAAACTCTCAGCAAGGTGGGAATAGAAGGATCATACCTCAACATAATAAAAGCCATATATGACAAACCCACAGCCAACATCATACTCAAGAGGCAAAAACTAAAATCATTTCCCCGAAGAACAGGAACGAGGCAGGGATGCCCACTCTCACCACCCCTGTTCGACATAGTACTGGAAGTATTAGCCATTGCGATCAGACAAGAAGAAGAAATAAAAGGCGTTCAAATTGGAAAAGAAGAAGTAAAACTGTCCTATTCGCAGATGACATAATTTTGTACATAGAAAACACTAAAGCCTCCATCAAAAAACTACTAGACTTAATAAGTGAATTTGGCAATGTAGCAGGATATAAAATTAACACCCAGAAGTCTATGGCTTTTCTATACACCAATAATGAACTCACAGAAAGAGAAACTAAAAAAGCAATCCCACTTACCATTGCAACAAAAAAATTAAGATAAGTAGGAATAAACTTAACCAAGGAGATAAAAGACCTGTACTCAGAAAATTTCAGGACGCTGAAAAAAGAGATAGAAGAAGACGAATAAATGGAAGAATATACCATGTTCATGGATTGGTAGAATCAACATCATTAAAATATCCATACTACCCAAAGCAATCTATAAATTCAATGCAATCCCCATTAAAATACCAATGGCATACTTCAAAGACCTAGAAAAAACTCTCAAAAATTCATCTGGAATAAAAAAAGACTCCGAATAGCTGCAGCAATCTTGAGAAAGAATAACAATGTTGAGGGATCACAACACCAGGTATCAAGCTATACCACAAAGCCACTGTTCTCAAAACTGCCTGGTACTGGCACAAGAACAGACATATAGACCAGTGGAACAGAACAGAGAACCGAGAAATCGACCCAAGCCATTATGCTCAATTAATATTTCACAAAGGAGGCAACAGCATAAAATGGAGTCAAGACAGTCTCTTCAATAAATGGTGTTGAGAAAATTGGACAGATACTTGCAAAAAAATGAAACTAGACCACCAACTTACACCCTACACAAAAATAAACTAAAAATGGATAAAGGACTTAAATGTAAGATGGGAAACTGTAGAGGGCCTCCTGGGAAGGCACATGGGCATTTCTTTAAATTGTCAGCTGAGCCCGAGGCGACTGGCAGAGCCACATCTCAGATACACATTTCCCCAAGATGGCAGAAAGTATAATCAGCTTGGCCTTCATATCAGCCCAGGTGTCGGCAGGGGTGGGTCTAGATATGTAAATCCAGTCAACCTCCAGGAATGCTCTGGCCTACTTAAGAATTCAAATAAGCTCCTTTGATCCTAAGTTTTGGTGTTACTTCCTGTTATTTGGGGATATTCAATAAATGTGCTGGTGGGCTCAGTCATCGTCGTCTCCCTGCCTCTCCATCAGAGAGAATGGCATCCCACCTGGCTCCCAGCTTTTAAATCTATTACTGCACTTTCTTTTCTTCCTTCCTTCCTTCCTTTCTTCCTTCCTTCCTTCCTTCCTTCCTTCCTTCCTTCCTTCCTTCCTTCCTTCCTTCCTTCCTTCCTTCCTTCCTTTCTTTCTTTCTCTCTCTCTCTCTCTCTCTCTCTCTCTCTCTCTCTCTCTCTCTCTTTCTTTCTTTCATTTCTCAATCCCTGGCCACCTCCACTTAGAACCAGTTTGTTCATCTCTCTTTCCATGCTGGATGCAGAAAAGGGAGATCCCCGCCACATGTAGCCCCCCGCCACATCAGGCCCCTGCAGGAAACTATCAAAATCCTAGAAGAAGCCATAGGTACCAGAATAGCAGACATTTGTCGTAGCAATATCTTTACAGATACAGCTCCTAAGGCAATGGAAACTAAGGAGAAAATAAACAAATGGGGCTACATCAAAATAAAAGCTTCTGCACAGCAAAAGAAACCATCAACAAAACAACAAGAAAGCCCACTGCATGGGATAACATATTTGCCAATGTTATTTCTGATAAGGGTTTAATCTCCAAAATTTACAGAGAATCATACAACTTAACAAAAGGAAGATAAAAAATCCAATCAAAAAGTGGGCAAAGGACCTAAATAGACACTTTTCAAAAGAGGACATTCAGAAAGCCAAGAGACATATGAAAACATGCTCAAAGTCACTAATCATCTGAGAGATGCAAATCAAAACAACAATGAGGTACCATCTCACACCTGTCAGAATGGCTATCAACAAATCAACAAATGACAAGTGTTGGCTAGGATGCAGAGAAAAAGGAACCCTCCTTCACTGCTGATGGGAATGCAGACTGGTGCAGCCACTGTGGAGAACAGTATGGCGTTTCCTCAAAAAATTAAAAATGGAACTGCCATTTGACCCAGTAATCCCACTTCTAGGAATATATCCCAAGAAAACAGAAACATCAATCAGAAAGGATATATGCACTATTATGTTTGTAGCCGCACAATTTACAATAGCTAAGATTTGGAAACAGCCTAAGTGCCCATCAGCAGATGAGTGGATTAGAAAACTGTGGTACATCTACACAATAGAATACTACACTTCTGTAAAAAAGAAAGAATTCTTACCATTTGCAACAGCATGGATGGAACTGGAGGGCATTATGCTAAGTGAAATAAACCAGTCAGTGAAAGAAAAATACCATATGATCTCACTCATTTGTGGAGTATAAAGAACATTATAAATTGATGAAACAAAAATAGATACAGAGGCAAAGAAGCATGGAACAGACTGTCAAACTGCACCGGGAAGGCTGGGGAGAGTTGTGGGAGGGGGAAGTAAGAGATCAATAGGAGGACTTGTATGCATGCATATAAGCATAATCAATGGACACAAGACACTGGGGGCGGGGGGGGGGGGCGCCGAGGGTGAGGGCATGTGCCGGGGGTAGGGGAGACCGGGGGAAGGTCAGTAGGGGAAAAAGGGAGACATATGCACTATTTGTAATACTTTAAATAATAAAATAAAATTAAAAAAAGAAAAATCTTGTGGTGTCTATAGGCTACACCTCCCAACCCCCTATTTCTTGGGAAAATGAGGAATTTATTATGGAGAATATTTATATAAAATCTGAAATAAATAAAGGAAATAGAACCCTAGACAGTTTGGCTCAGTGGATAGAGCGTCAGCCTGTGGACTGAAGGGTCCCGGGTTCGTTTCCAGTCAAGGGCATATGCCCGGGTTGCGGGCTTGATCCCCAGTAGGGGGCGTGGAGGATGCAGCTAATCAATGATTCTCTCTCATCATTAATGTTTCTATTTCTCTCTTCCTTTCCCTTCCTCTCTGAAATCAACAAAAATATATTTAAAAAAGGAAGGAAGGAAGTGAATACTAATTGTCTATGTAATAACTATAACATCTCTTAAGATTTGTGGTTCTTTTCTCCATCTATCACGAAAGATTAATTCAAATGTTACCCCTTCCCTGACTTTGCCATACATACCATACCTAAAACAGACCAGGAAAATGTGCACACTAATTTAATTATGAGCCAGTCTCTGGGAGCCGTGACTTCTCAAAGCCACAAGGGAGAGTCACCTAGGTTTTGAGGCTTCTGAGCTTTGCAGTTGCTGCAAGTTGTTTTCTATTGTAGCTGACTTTTAACTTCAGAAATGGGCAAAACGCCATGCCTGCAGATGGACGGCACAGGGTATAATTGATGGAGGGAGCCAGAGCCTCCGTCTTTATGACAGCAACACTCCACTTAATAAAGGGATGGAGACATACAGCCATGGAGGAGCTTTTTCACAGCAGAACCAGCCTGCCCAGGCAGTGTATTTCAGGGAAACACTTCACTCTAAATCCCTGCTTTCCCCGCCCCATAGCAAATCTGCCTCTGCCCAGGAAACCCCCGAGGAGCTGTGAATGGGAGCGGTGATGATGAGCAAATTCATGCATACAGAAAAGCTGTGTGCCAGGCAAGCTCATTGCATCAGACTATTGTGAAAGCTGATGCTTTGAGGACAGGCATGCCAAGGAGAGGGACAGGAATGGAGTCAGGACCTTGCTCTAAAACATACAGGCCAGTTCATTTCCTAAATAAGTTGGCAGTACAGCCACAGGAGGTGGTAGCGCCAGAGAAAATTAGGCTTCTTAGAAGCCAAATCTCCCCTTTTGCCAGAGCTTTTAGGGACTCTTCATTGAAGTCTCTGAAGGGAGGGGAGGGCTTTTTCATTTTATCCAAAGCCCAGGGCTGGCCCTGACTTGATGACATTCTGGGAATGGCATTGTACAAAGCAATGCAAGAGGCTTCCTATTTTCTCATGTTCTTTCCTGGTTAAACTAGAAGCCGACTTTACAAGGCTAGGATCCCTGCTCTAAGATATAACCAATTGGCCAAGCATGACAAAATTCTCTGGCAATTGCCATCTGATTGGTGTAATTTCACCAGACCAACTTTTACTGAGGAATTCAGTTACATGTTGAGACTGCCTTCCTAGAGCAACTTTTAGGACTTTAGCCCTTTCTGAACAGGTCATCATCACCTAGAGATGTTCCAACTATCCATATAAAAGTGAAATTCACAGGAGTTACTAAAATTATAAGAATACATTTTAACCATCTAAGTGTAATTGTTGAGCGTGATGAGTATCACTGCAATGTAAGCTCGAAGCTGATATCTGCCACTGGCCTCTGGACCCTCCTTTTCCTGGATGGGTCTTTGAGCAATACTAACTCCAGTAAATCCATCATGATTCAAAACGGCTTATCCCTGACTCATAATTGGTTCACACTGTCTCTGCCAATGTGCACAATGAGCCAAGACTTATTTCCTTTGCCTCCTCAGTCCTCTTTATTTTAAAGTCCTTCCATCTAACCAAAGTAGGCATGTGATAAATTTGCATAATTAAAGTGTATTTGTTATATGTGGGAAATGTGGGAAGAAAGTCTAGCCAGAAAAAAATAGCTGAAGTGTATGAATTTACTCAGAATTTAAGGAATTTAGCAAACATTCTGTCAATCCTCATCTTTCAGGGAGGAAACTGAAGCAGGTGAGATTGCCAGGTTCTGCTATTCAATGGTCAGCTCAAAACTGCAAAAAAGTCCTCTTGTAGGTAGTCCTCTAAAATTATGTTGCGTCATACTAGTACATGTTCCTTTCTCATTCCCAGTCAGTGTGAACCATAGGATCTCACGGTTGGAAAGTACACTAAAGGCTTGTTAATCTACCCATCTGTCTGATCTTGTCATTCTCTCCACAAAAATTTTACCAGCTTATGCTTAAATAACCCTGTGACAAGGGATGTACTACCTTCACAACTTTAATAAATAATTGTGGAATAAGTGAATGCATACTAATTTCAATACAGCTTCTATCTGGTTGCCTTTTTACTTTTTGAAGAAGAATCATCTTCTATTTAGACTGAGCATGCATGCTTGCTTTAGCAAGTCTCAGCTTTCATCTTGGTTTTTCAGTCTCTTCATCACCTGGACCCTCTCTTCTGAATCTGCTTCTAGTGTTGTGCCCAATATGATGCTTAGCATGATCTGGTCAGCTCCAAGGAGAACAGGACTCTCTGCTACCTTATTTGGAGCCAAATACTATATCAATGCACACTACCATCACTTTGCCTTTTGGGGAGCCACATCATGTTGCTGATTTTACAAACTTAGTGCATATTCAAGCCCTATTTCCTTTATGTTCTATCTCTAGTTCTCTGGTTTTATTTATTCCAATGGCTTTAGTTATCACATTTATGTTGACGCTCAAATATGTACCTCAAAAAACTTAGAGCTCATTCATGAGTTCCAGATTCTTATGTCCAACTGCAACCCGATCATCTGTACTTGGGTAGCCTTTAGCAAGCATGTCAAACTCGCGGCCCTCATGCGGCCCACAATGAATATTTTTGTGGCCCAGCTAATATAACGGTATGTAAGAAACATTTTAATAAAAATTTTGTAACTTAATTTTTACAATATCCTGTGATACATAATTATTAATAACTAACTACAACATTCTCTAATGACTGATTACTATAATCGTGTCGCATTCATTTCCCTTACGCGCCTTACACGCAGGCACACCATTTCTCTCCACTAACACTAGCAGCGAATATTTTAGCAGCCAATTGCCACAACTTGTTTGGTGTGCACAACAGGAAATATTTCACTTTCTGGAGGACAAGAAAAATAGGCTTATTTGTGTTATGCTTATTAATTTGTGCAGTTATTCAGTGTCTGGTAAGTTAGTGTTCAAGAAAAATATATTAATTTTTATTAAAATGTTCTATTATTTTATGTTAATGATTACTCATTTATTTTAGCCCTTATTCAGCATGTCTCTATCAAAATAAACCTACGTTTCTGTGAAAATTGAACCTTTTGTTTTTTTTGTGGCCCACATAAACTTAAACCTTATTTATTTGGCCCGTGTTAGCCTTTGAGTTTGACATGCTTGGCCTATAGATAGGTCAAATTCCATAGGCCCCAAATTTTAGTCCCTCCCCTCTTCTCCTTAAACTGCTGTCCCTCAATATTTTCATCTCAATGAATGGCACAATCAGTTACTCAACTGGAAATGTTGGAATCATCAATGAGCTTCCCCATCCCCTCACCTCTCATATCCAAATAACCCACCACAACCAGTTGCTTCAACTTCATAAATCTCTCTCTATTGCCCTCCATTCTCGCTGTTACTGGCCACCAGCCTGGATTTCTCCTACACATGCCTATATTCCAAATGCTTCCCGGTTTATAGTTCTAAGACTCGTATTTAATCATGTTACTTTCCTGCTTAACACTGTTCGGTGGGCTCCTGTTGCTTTAATGATAAAACCTAACCACTTAATGTGGCTTTCATGATCTGGCTTTTGCTACATTTTCCAATTCTTTGAATACGCCATGCCACACACGGTTCCCTTCTCAAACAGTCTACAACTGTGCCTCACCTAGCTAACTTCTAATCTTCCCTTAGATTTCAGCCTGAAGGTCACTTCTTGGGGCTTGGAAGACATCCTCCAGAGAAGTTAGGTGCCCTAACGCTATTTCTAATGTAACGCATGGCCGCACATTTTCATGCTGCTAGCTAACAACCTTCCTTCTCTGCTTAGACTCCCTGCTGAATTCTAAGTGCTTGGAGGGCAGGCCAGCATTTCAAGCTTGCCCATGACTGTGTTCCCAGTGCCTGGCACAGCAGCAGGTATACAGCAGATGCTCAAAATTATTTGTAGAAGGATGAAAGTGCAGGAACGTCTACTTTATCTCGGTAAAAGCTTCATATTCCTAGCTCTGTTCCATTGTTCAAATTCGTTTAGGGCAGTGGTCGGCAAACTCATTAGTCAACAGAGCCAAATATCAACAGTACAACCATTGAAATTTCTTTTGAGAGCCAAATTTTTTAAACTTAAATTTCTTCTAACGCCACTTCTTCAAAATAGACTTGCCCAGGCCATGGTATTTTGTGGAAGAGCCACACTCAAGGGGCCAAAGAGCCGCACATGGCTTGCGAGCCGCAGTTTGCCGACCACGGGTTTAGGGTATTCTGTCTATCATAATTAACACCACTTTAATTTTAAGTCACCTAGAATCTTGGTAAGACCAGTTTTTGTGTGTTTATTCAAGGAATTTGACACACATGTTGAAGTGGTGATGAGCTTGTATGCTGAGAGATGGCTGAGGTTAGAGGCTCCGTGGGTGGCTGACCAGAAGGATGGGGAAAAAAGGACAGTGAAGCTACCCTATGGCCTCACCAGGTTTGGCAACAGTGATTTTGTATGGTGCCTTTTGACAAGTTTGTTTGTCCAAAATATCAGCAACCTAGGTAAATGTATTATCATTGAGAATGTCCTAATCTCTTTGAGATAGCTCATCTTGCAGAATTTCATTCCATGAAGCATATATATCTTTCGCATTTTTTAATTCCTTCTAACCATGGTGATATGCCTAACCCTTCATGTCCAGGGATAAAACTGTCATGGAAGTACTTTAAGGAAGTTTCAGAAGGCTGGAACTTAGTTCAATAACCCTTCCAAAATGTCTAGGTGCTGAGAAATTTTCCTTTTTGCCCCCAATTCATGACTTAATTTTAATTTGACTCTTGAACCATTTCAAATGATTTTATAATATGGCTTATCCTCCTGGAAACAAGGTAGTTTATAAAAGACTGAAATCTTCCTAACAATACATCTTGCCCCTGTGCAAGAAGGCATCATTCACTTCTTCTATCTGGACAGTAACTGGGAATAAATATACACATACTCATTTAAGTAAATTATACACAATATTTCCATTTTCATTTCTATTTCTCTCTGCAAGTCCAGACCCACCTGCTCCCAAGTGAACTCTCTGTGTTTGTAATCATACATTCCTCCACTGGTCCATTTCTCAGATATGTTTTTTTTTTGTGTGGCAGGAACAGAGGAATTTTAATTCTGTAAACCATATATTCAAGTAGTCAACAACAGAACATTACCCATAGAGAATTGGAGCCTGGGTTGAGACCTAAAACTTGTCTTTTCCCAAATGCAAGATCATGCTGCGCTTCCATGGCTATGGAGGGAACTGGGTCCTTCGGGAAGAGGACTCACTGGTAAAGACTATGGCTCTGCTGCTGCTGGGACATCTGTAGGAGGAGGGCAAGGTCAAGGGCCCAGCAGGTTGCTCAGCAGCCTTGGGGGGCATCTGCCTCAGAACAACTTTCTGAAAGTGAGAGTGGTTTTGCCATTGCTGTGTTGTCATCTTCCTGGTCCCCCAAAGAGGAGTTGGAATGGGCAGCTCCAAAATACCAGAAGGGGTGGTCAAGAGCTGATTCACTGGCTTCTGGGGAAGTGGGATATCATGGCTACTTTTTGCCACAACCACGCAGATATGCTTCATAAAATCAGGCTGTGTCTTCCTGTGTTATAAGGTCTCCTGCAGGTGTTGAGTGGAGTCTAAAGGAGGTGTAAAGCCACAACAGGAATGTGGCATGTCTTCCTGCAGTCAGTTTTATTTGTAGGTGGTATTAGACTCCTCATGTGGTCAAACCCAGACCCTCTGGGCCTCACCTGTCTCCAGTGTCCTTGGCCAGAAGTCCTACCATAGTTGTATTGGTTTAGGGCTCTTGCTAAGGGTCTCAGGATTTCCCCCACTCCCCAGTTCTGGTCTCTGAAAAAGTACTACCTCACCTGTGGGAGGTGTGACTTGCTCTTGGAAGGGGCATGTGGTCTAAGCTGGAGTGTAGGAGAGATAACTCCCTAGGGGGAAATTTTGATAAATATGGAAGAGAATCAGCAGATCAATTTGCTGCATCTCTTCCCCCATCCTCTCCAATGAACTGTTCAGCAACACAGGACTCCCCATATGGCCTTTAAAAAGATATTCAGCCAGACCAGACAATTAGCTGTGTTTGCTAACTTGGCGATATCCCTCACAGTCACTGTCCTCTCTGCCTCATCCCCTTTCTTCTTCCTCCTGCCTTCCTGGGATTGCACTAACCAATAAAGTGTTGGCATGAAAGCAGAGACTCAGGCTGTGTTTTCTAGGGAATCTAGGAAAACTTATTGGGTGGTATTGCACACGAATTTCATGAATGTTATGATAACACATGACTCTCCGAAGTTAGTTAATGCTTGCAGCGGGCCCTTCGTGATGTACAACCGGCTCCTTTGGAAAGACAGGCTTGTTCTCATCTGCTCCTGGGGGTTCTTCAGTGGGAACATTTGAGAAGGACTGGAATAAGGTGTGAGTTTTTCAACATATCATTTAATCTTACATTTTAATCCTCTCTATCTTCCTCCTTTTCCTTCTTTCTTTATGCATCATTATTTCACTTTTTTTTTTATCACTGGTTTTATATTAAGTTTCCTTATATCTGTGATTTTGGCATTGGGTCTGGCATAGAATCCATCTAATGAATATTTTAAAGCTCAATATTTAAGTGATGAATGTATGAATAAATGGATGAATGGAATAACATTCATTTCTCTATCATAATTATTAGATTGAATAATTGAAACTGATTGTAGATGGAATAAATCTGCCAATACAAATTTTTAAAAATGAAATTCCCATATTAAAAAGTCTCACATTTTGCTAAATATTTAACTTTCAATTATAATTGAATAACTGCTGGCATAGTAACCTTAGACAAGATAGACATTCATACATTCACCAGATAATTATAGAGCCCCTGGTATGTATTCAGCATTATTATAGACTCAGGGAAACATGGCAGTGTTCTACGTGGTCAACAACCCCTGCATCTGTGGAGCTTACATTCTATGCCATGTCTCTGTGCTTTAATATTAATTGTAAAGAGTGCATAGTTCTTATCTCAACATTTTTAAAAGAGAAAATGATGATATATGATATGGTCCTAAATATATATGTTTTTAAGGCAGTACTAAACATGTAGTCAACTGTCAATAAATGCTAATTTGTTATTATTATTGTTTTTATTATTAGACTTGAGAATATTTCATAAATCTGCATAAGCCACATAAAGATAATGCAAGCAGGACCCCCTTTTAGTGCAGGCAATGTTCAGTGTGGCCTTAGGAACACATCAGCATCATTTAGGGATAAGGTCATGGGGCCTATGATGCTTTTCGTTCTGCTAAAACTGCTTGGAAATGAAGACCAGTGCCTCTGCCGTTCTGAAGATGACTCCACAGTGATACAGAGCATATTCATTCCTTTAGAGAATCCTGCTTCTTTACTCTGTTTTCAGCACCTCTTGGATTTTGCTATCACTAGGTATTCAACTAGAGGAGGCTCACTAAATGCATGTTGCTAGAGAGAGAAGCAAGCTTCATTATACTTTACCAGGACTGAACTCAACGAAGATGCAATGCATTTCCTTTGTGCAGCCAATGTTTCATTCAGCCACAGCTTCAACGACTAGACTCCCAGAGAAGAATGAATCATTCATGTGCTACTATTAGTACAGTAGTACTAATACTTTAATACGTAGGTATGTGATACTAAGGCTAGCAATACTTAAGTAAACATTTGGGGCATGCTCAGACGTATGATGTCAGTTTATAAAAACAGAGCAAATAAATTACAAAACAAAAATAAAAACAAAACAAAATAAAAAAATAAATAAAATATTCAAGGTTGATATTTTTCTGAAAAGAATGCAGACAAGATATACAACTAAACATATCACATTTTGATAAGCAAAGTGTAGGTATAAACACAAAAAGTGCTGTGCTTTCTAAGTGCAGAGTTTATAATAGAATTCACATTTAAGGATTCTGAGATTTTTATAAGCTACTAACCTTTCCATTTTCAGAACTTGGATATCACTGCTTTTAGGTAATGATTATGACATAAAAATATGTGCACAGATGAATTTCTCTTCCTGGTGTCTGTTTGGAGTCTTGACGCAGCCACGGGAGCTGAACCCAGTGCATTCCCTGTGTGCGGGAAATCGATCCACAGCATTTACATGCTCTTTTGCTGGGGAAATCTGTCCCCCTTCTCTCAAACCATGTTTGTGTGGTGTCCAGGGTTCCCATCTTTATGTTTCTCAGTGGACAATTGTGAAGAGAGTTTTAAGTACCGTTCAGGGCAAATGAACTCACATACAAAGGATCTAATTTTCGGCTTAACTAGAATGTTACATTATCACTTGGCAGAGCTGTGTTAGTCTTAGACTAAAATACTGATTGATTTACAATATAGTTTAACTCATCTTTTAGTTGTGTAGGATGACATGGTCAAGCCATCCTGGTAGAGAACCACCCAAGACTTGGTCTGCAGGGTGGGTAAACCCACCCCTGGAGGTGGGGGATTTAAGAGAGAAGCCAGTCACTGGAAGGCACCAGTTTTTGACATGTTTTCTTTAGTGATTTGAAGACATGATTTAGAATGATGTAAACATTGCAGACGTAACTGACACAAAAGTGGCATGTTAGGGTCAGGCTGTGGCACCTGTGTCTCCTGACATCTTAATTGGTCCGAAGAGAACTAAGAGCTAACTTTACCCTTAAGGGTCTATCTATGTTCCTTAAATCACACCTTCCTCAGTGACAGTAAGATTAATGTTGGCTGTCATAAAAATTGAATATTATTTGAAACAACTATGCCATTAGACCCAGAAGCTTTTTCTTAGAGAGTAATTTTATGACAAATACTTTTATTACTGATTACACTTGAGAAATGCTGCCAACATCAACCACATATCCCCATGATAACCTCTTCTCCAACTGGAGAAATACTAACACAATTTATGATAACAATTATAAACCCACCTTTCATTTCATATGCTTTTCAATTAATAATCATTGTATATGCTTTAAAATGCTTTGCAATTGATAATCATTCATTGTAATCTCACATTGCCACTGTATAGAAGCCATTATTCCCTAAAGACTGGAGAGTTAAATATTATGTCCAATGTCATACAATGATTGAATGACTAAGATTGGTCATTCATCTGTTTGTTCATTTATTCATCTGTTTGTTCATTCATTCAAATCTTTTTTTTATTGTGATAAATAAAACATAACAGGAGATCTGCCACCTTAACAAATTTTAAGTATAATATTGTTATCTATAAGCATTGTATAACAGATCTTTAGAACCTTTTCGTTTCGCATGACTAAAACTCTATATCCATTGATCAGTAATATCCCATTCCTTCCTCCCCAACCACTGACAACCACCATTCTACTTTTTGCTTCTATGAGTTTTGTTGCTTTAGATACTTTACCAGTATATAAGTGGAATAATTAAGTATTTATCCATTTGTGACTGGCTTACTTCACTTAGCATAATGTCCTTAAGGCTCATCCAAATTGCATTCCTTAACACACACACACACACACACACACACACACACACACACACACGTATATTGATTGATTTCAGAGAGGAAGGGGATGGAGAGAGAGACTTAGGAAACAATTATGAGAGAGAATCATTGATTGGCCACCTCCTGCATGTCCCACACTGAGCCCACAACACGGGCATGTGCCCTGACCAGGAATCAAACTGCGACCTCCTGGCTCATGGGTCAATGCTGAACCACTGAGACATGCTGGCTGGGCATAATTTCATTTGTTTTTAAAGCTGAATAATATTCTACTGCATGTACATACCACATTTTTAAAAATTCATTTGTTTGTCATTGGGGACTTAGGGTTTTTTTGTTTTTGTTTTTTACTTCTTGGCTATTGTGAGTAATGCTACAATAAATATGAAAATGCAAAGATATCTTTCTGAGAAGCTGATTTCAATTATTTGGGATAAATACTAAGAATTTGGATTGCTGGTTCGTATGTTTGTTCTATCTTTTATTTTCTTAAGAGCTTTCATACTATTTTTCATAGATACTGCACCATTTTACATTCTCACTAATATTATTCAATGGTTCTAATTTCTCTACATCCTTGCCAACACTTGTTATTTTTCTGTGTGTGTGTTTTGGTGTGTGTTTTTTTAATAATGGTCATTCTAACAGATGCATGGTGATATTTCATTATAGTTTTGATTTGCATTTCACCGATAATTAGTGGTGTTAAGCATCTTTTCATACATCTGTTGGCCATTTGCATGCCCTCTTTGGAGAAATGTCTATCAAATTCATTGTCTAATTTTTAATCATTAGGTTATTTGTTTCTTGGCTACTGTGTCATAAGAGTTCTTTATATATTTTAGATATTAACCCCTTATTAGATGTATGGTTGGCATTGATTTTCATGTTATATTAGACCATCTAGTAACTGACTATATTGAGTCATTTGAGCAGTGGGCAAGGCTCAACTTTGCTGATAGATATCTGGCTTTTTGATGTGTCCAGGTAACTACATTTATGTCAGTGACCTCATTTCTTTAAGTATAAGGACAGAAAGTCCTTTAAATGCATGCATGTTACCTGGAAGAAGCAACACATTAATTAGTACCCATGCTTTTATATGAAAATGAATTTATTGATTACATTTCCACCCTGTTCTTTGGTTCAGAGCAGAATTTATAAATAATATGACAACAAATAAAAGAACTGCAATGAGTGAAGAGTATCAATCCAGTTGAAGAGATAAGATGTACCTAGGAGAACAGATTTTGGCATGTGGGATGCATTTCAAGGGGTACCTCTGAATCATTAGAATCAGTATGAAGAACAAACAGTGTGAAGACTCTGGGTGTTAGTGGCTGCCATGGGCGTGTGATGAAAAGGACGTCAGAAGCAAATTTTTGCTGTTCTGTCATGGAGGGGGCAACACAGGGAGGGGCCTATTCACACTCTGGTGCATTCTCTTCAGGCTCTCGGGCAGGTAAGTGGGGCAATTCCATGTTGGGGAATAGCTGGTGATTCTTGAACCCTGGATCCTTCCCATGAACTGAAGCTGGATTCAGTGATGCTTCCAGGCCCATTTCTGCCATTCAATAGCTTGGAGATAGGAGACAATTCAGGTAAACCACTTAAACCTTCTGGTTTCCCAGGTTTCTCTTCTGGGAAAACCAGGATTTGTTTGAGGCCCACATGAGTCAAGAATTGGGAAAATGATTTAATATCTGCAGAATGCTACAGACTTATTATTTATAATTATTACAATTCTTTTCTTCTTCAGGTATTTTAACATTTGCAAAATTTGCCAAGAGGAAACTTATTTTAATTTTTATAAATTTAAAAAATAACGTCTGTAATACTCTCAACAATAAAGATTTAGAAAATATAACATGAAACACTTTGAGGGGAGGCTGTGAAACTAAAACAAAAAGACAGGGTGTTGCCTCTCTGGCAAGGTTGAGAATCAACAGGATTCTTATGAGGGCTTCATTTCCCTCAGTTATAAAATGTGGGCAATAGTATTTAGCAGTATTATAGAGTTGATGTAAGGCTCAAATGAAATAACTTATATAGCACTTTCTGATATATAACCTATCCATATGATAGGATTGAGAAAAACAGGAAGATTGGGAAGAAAGGAAGGAAGGAAGGAAGGAAGGAAGGAAGGAAGGAAGGAAGGAAGGAAGGAAGGAAGGAAGGAAAGGAGGAAGGGAGGAAGGGAGGAAGGGAGGAAGGGAGGACGGAAGGAAGAAGGAAGGAAGGAAGGAAGGAAGGAAGGAAGGAAGGAAGGAAGGAAGGAAGGAAGGAAGAAGGAAGGAAGGAAAGGAAAGGAAAGGAACGAGGGAAGGAGGGAGGGAGGGAGGGAAGGAAGGAGGGAGGAAGGAAAGATATGAAAACATTTGAAAATCATAAAGCATTTTTTGACTCTCAGGAACTAAAAAGGGAGCTCAGCTAGTCTGTGGCTGGAAAGTGGAGACCTTTACCTCCTTGCCACAGCTCAGCACTAACTCATTGTTTGATGCTGGGAGAATCATTTAATCTCTAGATTACGATCTCAGTGGGTGTATATAATTTGTACTCTTCTGCCCTGTATCACTGCATTGGATAAGATGACCTTGAGGTCCCCTCAGCTCTAATTTTCTATGATAAAATTATGTTCTCTGTGCCAGTTGTACCTCTCCAATAAAGAGAAACCAGTAAAACCGTAGGCTGGTGAATGTGTCAAATGCTTTGAGATTTGCAGGAGAAAATTAATGCTCACAGGGTGGTTTTCATTGAAAAAGGATACTTCCTATTTTCACACTCCCTTTTTCAATTGAGGCTTTTTAATTTAGTGGAATTACAATGCTTCCTTGCTGCTCTACAGCTTTCAAACATAGTGTGCTTTTGCTGAGAGACTTTAATCATCTAATTTCTTACATTCTCTGTCTAAAAGCTACATCATGAGAATTGCTGGCAATTCAAGCTTTTCCTTTTCTACTACTTCTTGGTTTTCAAAACCTGCGGCTAGATACATACTGATGTCATTGTTCACAAAGGGCCAAACACTGGATGTTTTCAGTGTGAATGAACTGTAAAAAGGTATCTTGTTCAATTCTCTCATATAAGAATTGAAGATCTGATGGCTAAGAGAGGGAAGGCCTCTTTACCAAGGGCACACAGGAATGGACCCCACTTTCCTGGTTCTTGGTAACTAGGACAAAATTCATTTTCTAAAGATGGTTATAATATTATTTACTATTCCCATGTTTGTCTGTAATGTGATTTTTGCCACTCTCCCATTAAGATATGAAGGCCAATTCGTCTCCCTTTGAATCTGCTTGACCAATAGAATGTGACAAAGTGACATCAGAAAATTGTAAGGCTAGGTCATGAGGGACCTTAGCAGCTTTGGCCTGGACCTCTTGGGATGCTCTCTTTTAGAACCCAGCCTCACTACTGTGAGAGGCCCAAACTGCATGGAGAGGCTGTGCATAGGCAATATAGTCAACAGTCCCAGCTGAGCTGCCAGCTCATAACCAGCACCTACTCCTACCCAGGAGTGTGTTTCCTTGGACATCCAGGTCAGCAAAACCTTCAGAAGACTGAAACCCAGCCACTGTCCGTGACATCATGGGACACCCTAAGACAGAACTCCCCATCTGAGATCAGTTTACCTTCAGAACCATGAGAGATAATAAATAAGTTTTAAGACATAAGTTTTGGGATGCTTTGCAATAAGTAACCTGAAGAGTACATGACGCTTCGTTGGCTGTCAGATTATACAGTACTTCTTTTTGATATCACACTACTTCTCAAACTATTTGGAATTAGCAGAATAATGTAATTAGTACGCTGTTCTCAATTGTTGCGCAGTATTGAAAGTGAGAGCCATTAATATGAGTTTGACCAAAAAAAAAAAAAATTAATGTCAGAATTCCTGAAGTTGCACAAATAGTAACTTGCCATCTTATGCCTGGGTAGAAAACTTGCCTTGGTCCTCAGATGGCCCACACTGGACTAGCTGTCTCTAAAAGTATCAGACCTCATAGAGTTTAATGGGAAAGGAGTCAAGCGTAGAGATATGAAAGTACTTTTTAAAGACACAAAGGCAGAAATAGCTATTTGTCCTCCAGTGTCCTCTTTCCCCATCTTCTTTGAATCCTAATTTATTTATGTCCATGGACCCAATTAATAGACCATGTTTCGCAGCTTCCTTTGTTGCTAGAAGTAGTCATGTGACTAAATTTTGGCCAATAATGTATAAGCAGAAATGTTGGATGACATTTTCAGAAAGATTACTTAAAAGAGCTGATTTAGCCAAGAGGCAAGACTTTTTCATTCTTCTTTAGTTTCCTTCATCTTCTTTTCTAGAACCAGACACGATGGGGCAAGACCCAGCAGCTAACTTGGACAATGAGGTGACAGTGAGAATAGAAATTTCAGCAGACAGGGTCTAACTAGGAAAACAAAACCACACTTCATATTTAGCACTGGTTGAATTCAAAGCAGGGAATGAGATGCAGAGATATTGGAATAGATGAGAAGCCAAACAGAATGGTGAAACCTACAGATCAGCACCAGTAGTCAGTACCAGTGTCATGCTGGAAGGCAAAGGAAGGGACCGTGTTGCTGGACCCAGAGTGCAGAGTCACCCAATACAAACTGTACACAGTGGACTGTCCCGCTGGAGCTAGAGCCCAGAGAGGCACAGCTGCTCCAGAGTGAGGACCAAGGTGGACAAGCTTCTTCCTTCCTCCTGTCCCCTGAACTCTAGCCAATGCCTCCTACTGGCTAAACTCAGGTGGAAGCCAATGATTTCAGGAACCAGGGAAATATAAACTGCAGAGGCCAGTTTCCCTGCCTACAAGGCAGATTGGGGCAAAGGTTAACAGAATGATTCTGAGGAGCTGACAAGCCAAGGACCACCACACAAGCCAGTGCTGGGATGGTGAGCCGGAAAGAGGAGGAGGCTGAGCCCTGATGATCATGGAGTTGCCTCACAAGATAAATGCCGATCATCTGTAAGTTATTGTTATTTTGCATTTTCCCTTACATACAGCAAAGCACAATGCTAATTGATACTAATGCCTCTTATGAAGGAGAGTGTAGTAGTTTGCTAAGGTTACCGTAACAAAACACCACAGACTGGAGTGGGGGGGGGGGGGAGGGGAGGAGAGGGGAGGAGGAGCTTAAACAACAGAAATGGAATTTTCCACATTTCTGGAGGCTGGAAATCCAAGATGAGGTAGAATCAGGTTTGGTTTCTTCTCTGCCTCTCTCCTTGGCTTGCAGGCGGCCACCTTCCTGCCATGTCCTCACAGTCTTTCCTATATGTGTGCATGCCCTAGTGTTCTGTGTGTCCAAATTTCCTCCTCCACTAAGGACACCAGTCAGATCAGACGAGGGCCCAATCCAATGGCCTCATTTTAACTTAATTATCTCTGCAAGGCCCTAGCTCCAAAAATGGTCACATTCTAAGGTATGGTGGGTTAGGGCTTAAATATGCATTTTGGGGAGACAGTTCAACCTATAACACAGTGTAAAAAGAAAAATCAGAAAATTGGAGAATTAAGTCAGTCTAAATTGTATATGCTAACTAGGAAATACTAGTGTTAGTAATACCAAAAAGCAAATGCTCTAAGAGACATGGCTTTATAATACCATGGTCACTCCTTGATTAGATACCTCTTAATCCTGCTCTGTATTTGACATTGTTGCTATGCTGTTGTGTAACCCAGTCTGTTTTATTTGCTCATGTGGAGGCCCCACCATTAGTTTTCACTTAGATCATGGAGCCAAGAGTCTTCCAAGAGACCTCGAATTTGGCAGGTGCTAATTATTCGCTAACTCCTCAACTAATAGGAATTCCCACTTCTGCTGGGGAAGAGAGGCAGATGCTCCAAGAATCCTCAATCAGGGGCAGCTGCGGAAAAATGGTGTTACTTCCATAGTTTGCCCCTCTAATTAGCTCCACCTTAATCCTCATGTACACAATGCCTTCTGAGACTACAAAGCCCCAGCCTTGTCCAGCTGCCATCCCTCTCCCATGAGCTTGCTTTTGGCTGGACGGGGCTGCTTCTAAAGGTGTAATTTAGTATTTAAAAAGCCAAGTCTAATAAGTGATCTTGGGTGGTGATCAACAGACTTCTCATCCTTCTCACCACCATGGCTACAAACAGGGTAAAAGAAAGCAGAGGCGGCAGCGAAGGGGTCAAAAGTGAGCCAGTGGATGGGAATTTCAAGTTACCCTCTTAATCAAAGAATAGCTAATTGATGTTTTCAACATGAATCCAGCTTTTTCAAAACTGTGCTTTATTCAACTTGAATTACAAGCGTTTGACCTGGCCCCAGTGACTTCTGATGACAATGGTGATGGTAGCTGAAGAATCAGACCCTCTTTCCACAATCTGCTTCTTTCCTTCTAACTTTTCCTTCCCACTCCCTATTCTACTAGGACAGTCGGCAAACTGCGGCTTGAGAGCCACATGCGGCTCGCGAGCTGCTGTTTGCCGCTCTGTTGACTAATGAGTTTGCCGACCACTGTACTAGGAAAGAAGGCCAGGCTTGAGGATATTTCAGAGATTTGAAAATTATCCGAAAAATTATTTTTCAAATAGAGACTGGGTTCTTATTTGGAAATGATTCTGCTACCAACAGCTTATTTTCCATATTTCACTTTATACAGGTTCAAACCAATAGGCCTCCAGGGCACTTTACCCCATAGGGTCCCAGGAGCTGGGGTTGGTTTTGCATTGAGGTGGGGCTGCCCCATAGTTTGCACAGTGTGAAGGGGGATCCACTGAGAGCGTTTGTGGACAAAGAGATAACTGCTGATAGGAGAGGATGCAAGCAGATGGGAGGCGATGAGATAAGAAGCAGAGACACAGAAGACACAGAAAAACTAGCTTGAGAAAGTACTGGACAGAGGGCATAGCCTGAAGACAAATCCTAAGGAATGGGAGCTTAACATTACTGCCCCCATGGAGACCTTTATTAGGTATACCTCCAAGTTTCCTCTGCGGGCAGAAGGGCACTGCTACAGGCCTCAGGCTAGTTTGAAAATTAACTCCTTGGTTTCTTTTTACTATCTTTTTTTTTTTTCTTCAGTGATCTTGGTGCACATCTGGCCTTCCCATTCCCACATAACAGATTCCTCCTTCTTCCTCACCTCGAGTTCCAGAGCAGAGCTGGCTTTGCCCCATAGACTGGGCTGGTTTTCAGATGATTAGGAAGCTTACCGCCCTGCCACTGCATTCAAATAACAAGCTTTCCCTGCAAACCTTATGCCTGGATTGAACATGACATTTCTCATGAATACCTCTGGGCCAGCCCAGTCGCTATGTGACAGGCGTGTAGGCAGCGCTCCCAGACGCGGATTCTGGGAGACAGCCAGTTGAAAGCAGGGGTTAAGTTGGAGAGGAAAAGGGGAGGGGAAGCGTGTTCTGGGCTCATGTTGATTTCTGTCAGATTTCAGTTGCGGTTTGTGAAGAGATAATTGCGTTATATTTTCTCATCCTTCACAGCCTGGTGGTTCCTGTATAATTATATATGCTTGAGCTTAATATTATTTCAGAAAGAAAAGTATACAACAGATTTTTAGCCTCAGGCTTCTTAGGATTGGGTACAGATTTTACGCTTGCAAATAATTTAGTTCTTTTTCCCTTTGCAAAGAGTAATTGTAGGGATGTGGCTCACGTGGATAGGTGGCCACTGGGGGATCTCCTGGGGGTGAGGCGAGATTGCCTGGCTAGGGGCATATGTCATTCAGGACCCAGTGAAACGTGCAGAAGTGGTCCTCCCGCGTTTTCGACAGCAACCCAGGAGATGACGGATCTTTCTGCCTCTGGCCTCAGAAGCTAAGGAAGATGGCTTGCAATAAAAATCCCACTTGAAAAAGTTCCTTGTCATTCTGATAAGCCAACTAATTTGTTAAAATTGGAGGAACATTCCTGAATGTCACTTAATTTTTTGCAATATACATTATTAATGTGATTAAATATTATTAGGTCATATTTATTAGGTTGCACTGAATTATTCTGATAATTATTAACACATTGCCTAGAGTGGGAAAATAAAAAGAAGCAACTCAAGTTGAGTGAAATTTTCATATTGGTGTTATGTAATTATCATATTTAACCAGAAAGAGAAGCTGATGCAATTAGGAAAGTAAAACCTAGTACCAACGTTTTTATTGATATCATTAATACATGTACTCAGGCTTGCCAATAAACATTTTAATATAACTTGGTGATAGGATAAATTACATCAGTGATATAATTATTTCAAGTTAATTAAAATGTTATTGGCATATATTTTTCTTAAAAACTCGGGATTTAAACCTATGTTTAAACAACTTTCAGAGTTTGTTTCCATGACTCTTACTAGTACATATGACTTTGGTTTGCCTTTTTTCATAAGCTTTTATTATCTATCATCAAGAGAGCATTTCCCCCAATATTGGGGCATTTACCCCAATATTTCAGTTTCTAGGAGTCAGTTTTGGATATCTAAAGTGAGGATAAGCAGGAGAGTCACTCTCACGATTGGTGGCTCTGCTGCGCTGTGGTTAGTGAAGGCACGGAGCACGCTCAGTGGCGTAGCACAGCAGTGAGAGGTTAGACTCTGGAGCCAGGCTGCCTAGTTTGGAAGCCTGGCTCTGAGTGGGACCTTTGGCAAGGCACTTAGCCTCTCTGTGCTGCAGCTCCTTCTGTGTAAAATGGAAATGAGGATATCACATCATAAGGATTATAATAAGGATTATAGGTGGTGATAATATCACACAAGGATATTAGAAGTCTTCTATGGTTCATATAGGTAGTGTTTTTAGAACAGTGTGTGGCCCATAGTACTCACAATGCAAATGTTTGCTCTTATTATAGCGGACTAACAGGCATGCAGTTCATGATCAATACACGGTAGTGGTTGTCATTTTCACAAACAAAGCTACGCACCCTTGTCCTCATAGCAGAACAGCCCAACTTCCTATTCTATTGTGCGCGTTGGTACCGTATGCCTCTGTCAATTAGGTTTTTTCTCTCTTGCTTGCCCTTATATCGACCCATCTACTAAGCCCTACAGCTTCTTCTTTCACATCCTTTTGATCCCATTTTATTGCTACCACCACCACGTTTTCAAACGGAAAATACTGTGACGGCCTCTGCACTGCTATTCCTGCCTCCAATCTTCTCTCATCCAATCCATCTCTGCGGTATTAAAAGACATGCTTTTCCTGCTTAGCCACTACTTGGATCCCCACTCTCCAGACTCCCTCCTTTGTCAACCTAAGCTTTCCATCTCTGGGCCCAAATATGTTATTGCTCCCATTACCCAGTCCTCCAGGCAGGCTGATTTATTCCCAGTGCTTCCAAAAAGCTACGGTCACAATCACTTTTCTTTGGGCTGAAGTCCTCCTACCTATTCAAACCCTACCTGCTTTCCTGCTGAAGTTTCTCTTCCTAGCTCCCAGACATTTCTCATCATGTCAATTCCTGTAGGTCTCATCTATACTTCTTATACACTTGCCACAAGAACAAATGTTCTATTGCATTATTTTATCATTTGAACGGTGCCCACATTTTCTATACACCTTTGCGGGAACGGGCTATGTCTAACAGTCTTCTTGCATACCCTATGTTGCCTTGTACAGGGACAAGCAAAGGATAGGTATTTCAAAAATTCTCAGAACAACTGCTGTATTTAGCCAAAACGACTCAGTTTCATTTTTCAACTCAATTCAGCATCATTTTCTGGTTCGCATGCACTGTGTATAATGAGATTTGCTTTGAGTTATCAACACTGCAGGGAAATGTTTAAATTAAAAGGAAAAAACCCACCACCAATTTCTTTGAAAATAGAATAAAAGCACAGAGATATTTTTTCTATATTCTATTATCAAAATATAATCTAAAACCAACGCTATCATCTCAACAATGCCACTGTTTTCCCTGGAACACAAACTCGGTTTACAAAATGTTCTTATTGAAAGTAATTAAATGGAAACCAAAATCCTTATGAAACACTACTACTGCGTAATATTTCTTGCTACCAAAAATGGGATTGGCTAACACCTCGTTACCCACAGAGCAGGAGGGAAATGCAGATGCCAACAAGAACATCACTGGTCTTGGGAGTTTAACTGCAGCCCTTTACAAATGAGTGAGGAAAGAGGGAGGCGAGGGGTTCCTAAGTATTGAAGTGCGTGTGTGCGTACAGGAAAGAGACACTGGGGATTCCTTTTGTTCTTTAAACTTCAATTTCTTAACTATTTTAATCCCTCGGAAGATTTTTTTCCTTGCACATACGAAAAGAGAAAACTTACTAAGGCTTATTTCAAGGGCGTCTCAAATGCAAGAAGGTATCATTAAGGCAACGCTTTCCCATGGGCATTAGTCCCCAGGTCTCGCTGGCTTTCCGCTATGAAATGACCAAGACTCCCCAGAGTCTTGGCCCTGTTTCTTCAATCAAGCACACTGCTAAGCAAGCAAGGACAGACACACATAACCATGCCCTTCTCACTCAAGACACTTGTGAGGAGAACTGATTCTCAGGTAATGTACTACGCCCTCGGTGGTGGGCTTGACACATGTGTGTGAGACGAATGAATACACGACAGCTCAGGTGCAGTGAGTATGAGAGACCCTCAGGTGTTCACCATGCACCGTAATGAATATTTTGTCATGGTGTTTATTGAAAGCTAAGGGAGCATAGACAAAGGATTGACTGATTCTGTTTTTTGTTCATAGGTGTTCAAGTGGAGAGGGTGAGACTGCAGGAATGCTTCACAGTGACTATGTCATTTGAACAAGATCTTAAAAGACGTGCAAAATTTCTCTAACTGGAGAGGTGGTAGAGACACTTCAGGCAGGGGCAACATGCCCAGAGGTATAGAATGAGTGGAAGAACTTGATTTGCTTTGGGGAACTGAACAAGGATGGGAACAAATGCAAACTAACTCTCATATGCCAGGTAGTTATTTCACAAAGGTTGTTGAAACGTACAATTACCTATGAGAACAATACATTTCCCATGTTCTGGAAGAAGAGAGGCTGGTAACAGTGGCACAATTTTAGAGCAAGGATTCAAGTCCAGGTCAGTTTGTTCTACACCCGATAGAACAGGATGTGATGAATCACTAATGCAAAGGAAGGAATAATTAAGAAGGAGATGACAGAGAATACACTGAGGAGAAGGCAGTTGATGGAGAAAGTAATAGATATGAAGAGACAGGTGGGTTATCTTTGGATAGTAAAAGCAGCAAGGCTGGGGTAAGAGAGGGATAAAAGTTCTGAATAGTAGCCCTGAAGAATGAGAAAGGAAGTCTTTGGATTGTCAAGGCAGGCGTGGCAGATGACCAAGGGGATGAGGGGTTTTCGTGTTCTGGGACAGGAAGCCAGGAGAGGACTAATCTTGTTCAATGATTCATTTATTTGATTAACATGCATCATATGCCAGGCACTAGGCCAGGCACTTGTGATGCAGAGAAAAATAAGCAAAGGAGCCCTACCCTTGGATGCTTACAGCTGATCAAGAAGATAGAGCCTTATAAACATCTTCATTCACATATCAGTTATGGATGTGTCTATGTGAGAAACAGCGGGGGGGGGGGGGGGGGATGGGGGAGGGGAGGGAGAGATGCAGGCTCAAAGAAGAGGTGAGGATTTCATCTGTGTGCGGGGCAAGGTTGCCAGGAAGGACTTCAAAGGTGGTGCTTTAAAAACGTCCCTGTTGCCTTAACCAGTTTGGCTCAGTGGATAGAGTGTAGGCCTATGGACTGAAGGGTCCCAGGTTCAATTCCAGTCAAGGGCATGTACCTTTTTTGCGGGCACATCCCCAGTATGTGCAGGAGGCAGCTGATCGATGTTTCTAACTCTCTATCCCTCTCCCTTCCTCTCTGTAAAAAAAAATCAATAAAATATATTTTAAAAATAAAAAAATGATAAAAAATAAAAACGTCCCTGTTCTGAGGAGCTCTGTGCCCAACTAGACAGGTTGAAGCAACCTGCTGGCTCTGCCTAACTTACTTTCAAAACATTCAGCAAAAGGAAAGAAAAGAGAGATGGAAAGGTATGGATAAAGCCAAAGGCAGCAAAGTGATAATTGGTGAATCTATACAGGTATTCATTGTAATATTTCCCAACTTTTCTGTAACCTTGAATTTAAAAAAAATAAAAGGTGATGGAGAGCAAAAGAAAATTCCTTGTAATGAGAACTGAACTGTAATTTATTTCCTGCTCATGGACGAGGGCTGTGGTGGAGGGAGGGCTGGAAGATGGGAAGGTGTTCCTGGCGAGGAGGCTACCATAGCATGGAGGCAGGACAGCCCGAATGGGATCTGCAAGCAAGGATGTTCAGAAAGGTTAGAGCCTCACTGCAAAGGGGGCTGGGGAGGGACAGTGGCAGAGAGGCCAATCATGGTCAGGAAAAGAAAGTGATTCCTTAGGTCCAGAAACAATGATATTAAGGGGTTGAAAGAGACTGCTCCGCCCCAATCTGCAGAGGGTCTCACTCTATGGGTTCAAACAAGCTTTCAGTTTCTAGAAGTGGAGCCCATATAGAGAGGTGGGTGGAAGGCAGGGTGCCATTTATCTCATTGATTTTGTAATTTCTGAGATGTATGAAACTAGAGCAGGCAGCGAGGAGCAGAATAGAGCCCATATATTACCCAGCTCTTTATACAGAAGATGTTGAAACAGTGTAAATGTTATACACAGCCGTGTGGAAATTAGTTGGCTAAGACCAGGCTGGAATAGGTCAGATTTCATTTCAGTCTTAATGCTTGCCAGTGTTAGATCAACAAGATGCTTAGAGTATGACACAGGACAAACTGGCTTAAATTCTTTCACAGCCATTAATACTGAGCATTGTTGTAGATTATTGTCATAATGGAGTATGTTCAAGGCTACAAGGTATATCAGAGAGGAAATAAAGTCAGTGGAGTTCAGTATCAGTGATACTCTTGAGTAATCTTGGAGATAAAGAAATACACCGCAGTTGTACTGCTAAGGTATTAACTTCTTCTAAAATTTTTTGTGAACTTAGTCATATTTGCTTAAGATTTTAAAACTAAAAATTTAAACCCTCTTATATAACAATAGAAACAGAGAATAAGCAACGAAGGAACTAAATGCAGAAGAAAACATCCTCCTCATCTTGGCACCTGCCCAGGGCCCTGGACACCCCCCCTCAGCATCACATCTTTGGAGCTGCCTAGACTCCATGGGGATCCCCAGTCTGAGGAATTAGCCCTCTTCACGATGCTTTCTAGAACACGTGAGAGTTTATGTGCTCGAGAATGCTTTACTCCACAGAAAATTAGACTACATTGTGCTTGAATTGTGTTTTTAAATACCCTTAATGTTCTGCACAACCATTTAGGGCTTCAGAAAATCAAAACTTCAGAATGACTAGTTCATGAATGATGATGATGTGATTGTTCACTTATTCTCGCTTTGTAACAAACCACCCCTAAATATAGTGGCGTAAAGGGGCTGATTAAGCTCACAGAGTCTGTGGGTCAGGAATTTGGACAGCGCACAGTGAGGATGGCTTGGCTGTTCACCACGATTTTGGGGTCTTCAGCTGGAAAAATCTGAAGGCTGAGAGTGACTGGATAGTTGGGTGATGGAATCATCTGGAAGCTTCTTCACTCCTGTGTTGGATGGCTGGCCTGCAAGACTCCAAGGCTGAGCTCGGCCAGGACTGTTAATTGGATGTCGATTAGTGGTCCCTCCATGTGGCCTGGGCTCTCTCCCAGCATAACAGCCTCAGGGTGGCTGGAAATCCTAAATCCTTGTTTAGGGCCATGTAAGAGCCATGATGACAATGATAATGATTTAGCAAGCACCCCCTCTCCCCCGCCAAACACAATGCATCACATTGAGAAGCTTCATTTGCTGCTTATGATGTGATGAACACACATTCCCTAAATGTGGAGAACAGGAACAAGAGCCGAAGGGCAGGGAATCCTCACAGGTGGATCATGCTGGGAGTAATTTAGCTGTATTTCAATAATTATATGAAAAAAGAATGCTATAAGGGCAGGAAAAAGTCAGCATTGTACTCTACACACTAGGGTGTGTAAGTACACTTATGGCCTTTGTCTCTGTTTTGCTCCGCCCACACAGTTTTGGTTTGGGAAGGATGCCACTTGCCTTGCTCAAAAGCATTCTCTTAGGTGTGGCCTCCCCCTTCTCCTTATAAATGAAAATAAAGGAGTTGATGGCTAAGCATGGGATTATCCCTTAAATGTCACAATTTTGCCCCAGCCAGACTGGTGTTAAATGCAATTGCTAGTACAGTTACTCAACAGGGGTAAAGTAGGGATTGTTCTTAGGGCACTGGCCTTGCCATGATTTTGCAGACATGTCTGAGCCCAACCTTCTGAAGCAGGAAGGCAGTTCTAGCTGTTGTTTTCTCTCACAGCATTCTTCCAGCACAGTGAAGATGCAAACACTGTGCGAGAAGGACATCGGAGTAGGAATTTGTAAACAAAGGCATTCTTGTAAGTTCAGAGAAAGGTGTCACACAAAATTTAACCATGAGTGTTTCAAAGATCTGGACTCTCATGCTGCTGGGACCATCCATATATTGTTGACAAGTTCCTCATTTTAGGAGAGCAATAGTTTATATTCTAAGAGTTGGGATACATGGTCCAACAATAGGAAGAACTCTGGAACTCTGAGTTTATTCTGGAAACTCTTCATTCTATTGTAGCCAAACATAATTCCCTGAGGTTGTTTCTTCATCTGTAAAAATGTCAGTGCTTCGAGTAGCCACTTCTTAAACGTCATTAAGGGTAGCAGTTTCTTAAAAGGGGGCTGAATGTAATTACCATAGACAGCACCTGTCCACACCCTCTCTCTGACCAGGATCTTACTCTTTGTCCACTGACTGTTCTGGCTTTCTGAAAAGTGTAGAGGGTGGGAAAAGACTAGAAGGAAAATGCAGAAAATAAAGACAAAAACTGGAATAAAGACAGACAAGGGAAGAAAAAGAAGGAAGAATGAAAGGGGTAGATGAAAATCTTCCTTCAATAGTTTATAGCACTTAAAAGGAGAGGAGATGATCTAAAGCTCCAGAAAGAATGAAGAATAGCTTTCCTTTGTCCCTCTCTTCTTCCTACTCAAGGACTGAGACTAGCAAGAATCATTCATAATCACGTTTTAAATAAAAAAAGTTAAATAACAAATCCGACCAAGTCAACGAATGTTTACTACGGCTGAGGTGGGGGCTACTTGACAGAGAAAGACATTAAATTATGAAGCATAACGGGCTTCTGTGATGAGAAAGGATCTTCTAGGTGATACTCTGTCTGGGAGTTTTCATGTACTTCCCCCGCACCCATTAGACCCAGCGAGGTGAATACAACCCTTCCATCAGATAGCAGCAGGAGTTCTGTAGCAGCCGTGGTCGCTGAAGTTGTCTACGGGTCAGGTCATGCTCACCATGTGCATCTGTCTGTCTATTTAGTGCAAATGATCAGTGCCAACAGTATAGAGTTGATTGGTGGAATTCAACTCTAAACGTGCGCTTTGAACAACTGTAAAGAGAATGCTTGCAAACTTTGTGATTAGATGTTTAAATCTGATAGATACTAGGGAGTGGCTAATCAGCACAGACTGGTGTGATTCCAGGACAGAAGAGGTGCACACTGAGCTCAGAGGAAAAGGGACACCAAAACATACTAATAACATCCTTGCAGAGGAAGTGTCTTCAGAGATGCCAAGTGAACTGCCCAGGGTCACATGCCAGTGATGAGGAACTGACAGTTCTGTGCTATACATTGCAGTTATGCCTACAGTTGAATGCTACTTGTTTTTGAACATTTTAAAGCTGTCATACATGATAAGTGGCTCATTTTCCATCACAGTACAGACTTGTGTCAAATAATTATTTTATTGCTTTTTTACATTAAGAAGACTTCTTAAATGGAATTGCCAATTCTTAGAATTTTGCCTGGCACATGTGGTAAGAGGTCACAAAATATTGTATGGACAGAACTCGGCTCTTATAGAGGTGAGGAATCTTAAAAAATAACCCAATCAGAGCAAATTCACCTATAGTGCCTACATTTGTAAAGCATAAGGTGGACATCTATAAATGTAAAAGAAGTGTCATCATTTTATGTATGTGCATATGTGAGTATAAATGTATGTTAGCAATAACAATAAATAATATCTGTAGTAGATAATGTACCACAGGTTGTAAATTGTTTTGCTCTGGGGCTCTATTAATTTATCCAGTGTTATTTTTCTTCAGATTTGTTCTAAAACTTATTTCTAGATTTTTTTATTCATAAGAAAAATATCTACTTGGTCAAGATGAAGAAGTCTGACACAGTAAGTTACAAACACCTCGAGAAGTCAAAAGACTCAAGTTCTGATTAAACGGGTTCTCCTTATAGTTTGGGCCTCCATGGGAAACCACTTGGCATTTCTGGGGCTGTAGTTCTGCATCCCCAAACAAGAGAGCTGTGCTAGAGAAGTTTGAGTATCAGACCCAACTGCCTGGATTTTCTGAAGGACAGTTGCATTTTCAAACGTTCCTTCTCTTCTCCCATCCAAAATTCCAGCAGTTCAGTTTTCAAGTTACATTATACAGGCTGCCTTGAACTTGAGGAAGCACTGAAATCTTTGGTCAATTTTGTTTCCAGAATTTTGGTAAAGAGTTATGATCACTATATTCCAGGTGTTCCCTTCCTAGGCCACTAAGTTTCACAGGTTTTTATTTCCGGACACCAGAAGGTCTAGTGCCAGTTTACACAACAATGTCTCTTTTCAAAGCTCCCAACCCCATTCCTGCTGTGAAAACAAAACAAAGCCAAATCCTGAATCTGTAACTTCAGATCAGTTGGGGATTAATTCAGGATCAGGAAGTAAGGTAATTCAGTTCTAGTGACAGAATAAGCAATTTAATAGCCAAGACGAGTGAAACATTTCAACTATCTTACTAGTTGGAACCAATAATTTTTCACTGCTGAACATGACTGACCTTTTTCACAGTGAGCAATGTTCTTGGAGCATTCTTTCTGGAAGTTATTGGTGTCTGTGTAATCTTTAAGGGCACCCTCTGCTCACAGAATGAAAAGACTTGATGTTTTCTGGGCACCTATACTGTACCAGACACATTAAATGCCTTATGTATGTTATTTCATGTGATGATCAAAATTGCTTTAAAATATATTACGGGTACTTTACCCTGATCTTCAGTGGCTTCTGGAGTGTGGTCTGAACTGACCTTCTAACCTACTTCTCCCAACATGTAGCATAGTGCCGTTTCTTCCCAACTAAACTATTGGCTGTTCCCAAAACCCACGCTTGATCTGCCATAGCTGTAACTTTCATTATTCCAAATGAGCCGATACTTTTTTTGTGTGAACAATAACTACCTATTTTGAGCTCTAGGTAAAATGCTATCTGCTTAAAAAAAAAAGTCTTTTGTGCCCTACTCAACTCAAAGTTGGCACAGAGTGATACTTGAAATATATGTATTGTATTGAATTCATTTATTCTTTGATTAAAATACAAGTTCTAAAGAAATTAAGTGCAAGAAGTGATGTAGATATGTGTATAGGGAGCATGCCTAATGAGGCAGGTTATTGCTGAAATATATTTAGACACATTTGGGGCTCAAATAGAGACAGAGAAAGATAAATTCTAAGAAGGATGCACAGAGAGTGATGAGCTAATAACTGAATTGCCTGGCCTTTCTGATTTTACAACATTGTCATTAGCAGATGAAACTGAGATGAATGCGATTTCATAGAGACGCGGCTAATTTTAGGTTTCAGTGGTGCGCTTGCTGCAGAATCACAGAAATGGATCACTGTCCTGCTGCTGCTCCTGCAGATGGCTCTCAAAGCCAGTGAGGCCACACGCAGCCACATGCACCCTGACTCGTGTGTGTATGTGTGTGTGTGTGTGTGTGTGTATGTGTGTGTGTGTGTGGCAATGCTCCTGTTCCAACACTGTGTCTCTTTCGTATGCATAGCATGTTGGAAGCATTGCAAGCTGTCACCTTCCCAAACACTCTGTGCAGACTCACACTGAGGCACCCTAACACACAACCCCACTAGCTCTTGAGGGGGCGTCACCCCAAAATGTATGTTTTGGGATATTGATTTTTAAGCTATTTTATTAACGTGGGGGAGGCGGAGAAGAAGAAACATTCCTCTACCCTCAAGATTCTTTCTTTGGTATAATAAGAAAAAATTGACATGAGATAAATTAACAAGAGAAAAACAGCATTTAATACATCTGTAGAACCCCGAGTATATAGGAGAGTCAGACCCCACATGCAGGAGGGGTTCAGAGACTGGGAGGGAAATCGAGGAATATGGGATGTTCTGAGCTGGGGATGAGGTAACACACCTCGGGCTTCAGAAGGTAATTGGGGAGAGCACATGTTCAGTAATTATTAGTTTGCCCTGCCACCTGGATAGCGAAAAAGTCATTTCTGTTTTGAACTCTTCTCCTGGGCCAGGCTCCTAATTTAAATTCTTCTAGATAGTTAAGAAGAAGAGCACAGGTTTCTCTTCAGCCCGCAGGGTCTCGGTTGCCTTCAGCTCAAAATAACCCACACACCACTGAGGTGTATCTTGGGGTGAGTCGTCCTGAATCCCCAGATTAAGAAACCAAAGACTCGCCCCTTTACTGCCGAGGGAGATTTCGGTGCTTCCGGAAGGAAACCTTAGCATTTTCCCCTTCGCACGTCTGCATCGGCACAGGTGTGACCCGTCCAGGAGAAATCCCGCCCAGCCTGCTCCCCCCGAGCCACGCTGCCCCTGGTGCCCAGCAAGGGTTTGCTCCCGCCTGGTTGCCTGGCCCGTGACTGTCTACCTTCCGCTGGGACTCCCCGAACTTTGTCCCCTTCTCCTTTGTCTCCAGGGCATGTACACCTCCACTGCCCAGTGCGTTTCAGGTCTGCATCCTCATGGCACTCCCGAATGCACATTCACATAATTCACTTGGGACATTTTCTCCTGTTGGTCTGTTTCTGTTAATGTGGCTATTAGCCCAGCTAGAACTGAGAAGGTGGGGTGAAGGTTGATACTTTTGCATCCCCGCACTCTACTCGTGTTCCCAAGGTGAGGCGCAGCCCTTGCACACCTGGGCTTTGTGTGCCGCCTCCGCAGTCTGCAGTGCCCGGCGGGGCGGGCCCGGGGCCTTCGCGGCTGGCGTCGGGAACACCAGGAATGAAGCCATTTTCACTGTGATTTACGCCAGAGACCTGGGCTGACTGTCCGATTGGGGCAAAACGTGTGCTTGAATACCCACATTCGGTATTAGCATCCCTTTTAAAAATGTTGCTTTGTTTTAGAGACATGGGTTCTAATTCTCCTGCCTGCACTTAGGACATTTAGAGCAAAACCTCTCTGTAACCAGGCAACGTGGTTTCGCTTTGGACAAAAGCACTCCAGCATCACCTCCTTGGGACACGCTGTTCATTATTCTCCTTGGAAGCACTAACGCCATTACCTTCAGAGTCTCCATTTTCCCACAGAGCAGCTCCTCTGTCCTCTTCCTGGAATGAGCTTTGCGGGAACACTGTTTTTCTCTGAGTTTCTCCCTTCAGGAGAGAATGCTAGAAGCCAGCTCTCCATGCAGTTTCCATAGCTTCACCTCTCACCCAGAAAATCTTAAGGGCTGTAGATTTAGCTGGGCAGTGCCGAGGTGTCTGCGCCAAATAGATTTAATTTTTTTTTTTAATTCAGCCTGGTAGGCAGAGATTATATCATCAGTATTTCCATCACCATTTTTTCTTTCTTTCTTTTGTTGTTGTTGTTCAAGTAGGAAAAAATAAAAAGATGTAAGAAGAAGGGATTAAATAGGCCATCTCAGAAACTAAGTTTAATCTTCACACACATCTCTCATGAGACAGTTTCCTAGGGGATTTGCATACTGGAAATTTCCTGGTGGAGGGAAGTGAGGAAGGGGCTGCGGGGAAATGCTCCTAAAGAAATGCTCCAGGATGAAGGTGGTGCCGAAAGGTGACCAAGAAAGAAAATCAAGAAAGAAAATCTACTCTGCTTTTACTTGGCTTCCTAAGAAAAATAAGTGATTATGAAAAAGAGCTGCTCTCTGGGGCAGAGAGTCCAAAACGGGCAGGCTCTTTTTCGCTCTAAAAAGATATTTGGCAAATGACACTCTTTCTTTATCCCAACCTAACTTTATTAACAGATGAAAGCAGCAGGCTCTGCTTGCTTTTCAAATGATTTAAATCTGCATTTGAAAACATGATTCTCATAAACTATCCAAACAAGTGTAAAGAAATACAGTGAAGAATCAACTCTTTAAGATCATCAGGAAGTCGGTGAGTCATTCTGGATACAGAAAAATATCACTTGGAAAGTCAAAATTGTGTTTGTTTGTTTTTTTTAAGTAAGCAAGCAATTTCCACTTAAAAAGCAATATTGTAATTTTTTTATAAAATAAAAAAATAAGAAAGCAATACACATCTCTGGAAAAATTCAAATATTTCAAAAAATTGTTCACCAAAAGGTACAGTTTCCCCTTACCCTGGTTACTGGGTCAACTTCCTCAGAGCAACTCCTATTATTAGTTAGTTACCTATTTATCCAGAAATAGGCAAATAGAGCCTATGTAAGCATGCGTGTCTACATTACTTTTGCCCACATAAAACATACATTTTTGTACCTTGCTCATTATATTTTAAGCTTAGGACATACAAGAAGCCTCTCTATATGTTTATGTATAGATACACCCCATTAAAATAACATATTATCATATTGTGTCCATCTCCATAATTTCTTTATTTTGGCCTGTTATTCATACACATGTAGATTATTTCCAGACTACAGACCCGGTGCACAAAATTCGTGCATGCGGGGGGGGGGTCCCCTCAGCCCAGCCTGACTGCATCCTCTCCAATCTGGGACCCCTTGGGGCATGTCTGACTGCCAGTTTAGGCCCGATCCCGGGGATCGGACCTAAACTGGCAGTTAGACATCCCTCTCACCATCCTGGACCGCTGGTTCCTAATCACTCACCTGCCTGCCAGCCTGGTCACCCCCAACTGCCCCCTCCCTGCCAGCCTGGTCGCCCTTAACTGCCCCCCCCCCCACTGGCCTGGTTGCTCCCAACTGCCTCCCCTGCCGGCCTGGTCACCCCTCACAGCCCCCCCGCACCGGCCTGGTCACCCCACACAGCCTATTGTTCAGTCATTTGGTCGTCCCTCACTAAACCCCCTGCCGGCCTGGTCATAGGCAACCACGTTGTGAGGGCATGAGGGTTAATTTGCATATTACTTCTTTATTATATAGGATGTTTACTTCAACATTTCAAGAAATAGTTTATGCCTTTTACAAGAAGCATGACCTCAGGGAAGTTATTTAATCTACATCTTGGTTTCCTTATTTATCAATTGGAGACAACAATAGTAACTGATCTATGTCAGACAGTTTTGATTGCCTACCCAGCAACTATTTCCTTCTTTTCTAAGTTTAGAATGGTGACTTTGTCTTGGTGGCCATATAACTTGCTCAGGAAAGTTGAGTTCCCCTCCCCACCCTTCCCATCCAGTCCTAGAGGATAAAAAATGATTTGTCTTCCCAAGACTGGCATGGACATTCTCCTGTGTTAGTGAGCAGTTTAAGCACAGGCCCAAGATCTGGCACTATAGTAAATTGTTTAAAAGTGTGACTGTGGAGTCAGCCGCCTGGGTAAGAACCCTGGGTCCAGCATTTATTCACTGTATACATTTGAGCAGGTGACTTAAACTCTACTTCTCAGAGATCATAACAGTACCTACTGTATGAAGGACGTTTTGAAGACTAAATGAGTGAATGGATATAAAGAACTTAGAGCAATGGTTGGTAATTATTAAGCACAGAATCAATTTACTATTAATATTATCTATCCCATGAAACCTAAGAGGAAGTTTGTGCTGGGTGAGGCTTCTAGTAAGATTTTTGATCCTGATCAAGATATGGACCAAGGAGGCATTGGCTCACTTCCTGATTTGAGGCTCCCATGTGAATTGTTTGAGACTGATCATCAGAGTTGCTACAGCCACCTTGCCACCACCAAGAAGCTAAGAGAACTGCCCAGGCATCAACCAACCCTGACTGCTGCACCACTAATATACACCACACATCTCTTACCTCCAAACTTCTTGTTTAGTTAGATAACATACTTCCAAATTGTTTAGCCCACGTTAGTGGGTATTTGATTACTTGCAGCTAACAGCACTCCTAATTGGTAGATAGTTTATAAGGTGTTTGTGTGGATTAAATACATTGATATTATATGTAAAGTACTTAGAATAATGCTTGCTTTATAAAGAATGTTCAATAAGTGATGATTATCATTATCACTTTTTATTGTATTTGAGTACATATGTAATTACATACAGGAGTGGGCAAAAGTAGGGTTATTGTTGTTCATGTGGAAATAATACAATAATTAATACATAATAATACAAGAATAAACTGTTTCACGTACTCACAACTGTAAACCTACTTCTGCGCACCCCTGTATTTTACATAAATTGCTAAAAAAGCATATTCTGGATCACAGAGTATGTACATTTCAGACATTAATATGTATCATCAAGTTACTCTTTAGAGAAGCACATAAAATTAAAATCCAATATCTAATTTATAGGTTAAAATTTTAGTTTATGTAGTTTTAATTGTTGGTGAGGTTAAGCATTTTTCATATATTTATAAGCCATTTTTATTTCCTTATCTGTGACCTGTGTACTCATAATTTTTACCCTTTCCTTTAGTGAATTTTAAGAACTTTATATATATAAAGTAAACCATCATTTTATCATAGGATACAAATATAAATTTGTTCCTTAAAATATACTTTTGTTGCCCTAGTCAGAATGGCTCAGTTGGTTGAAGTGTTGTCCTGTACACTGAAAGGTTGTGGGTTTGATTCCTGGTCAGGACACAGACACAGGTTTTGGGTTCAACCCCCTTTTGGGGTGTGTGCAGGAGGCAACATTGATGTCCCCCCGCTTCTCCCTTCTTATCTCTCTCTCTCTTTCTCCCTTCTTCTCTCTCTAAAATCAATGAAAGCATGTCCTCAGATGAAGATTAAAAAAACACAAAAACTTCTGTCATGCAAAACCTTAATTTTGCAAAAAAATTTATATCATCATTTTCTTGCTTACAAAAACCTTTTCCACTTCAAGTTTGCAAACAACACAACAATTATGGTCCCATATATTCTTTTATACTTTCATCTAAAAAAAAAACAAAAACCAGCAAAAAATTTGATTGATGGGTCCTTTTGTATTTGGTAACAGACATAGCTTTATCCTTTTGCAGAAGGCTGGCCACTTTCCCAATGCCATCTTATTGAACAATTCCTGTTTTTCCATCGATTTTAACATGACATATATTAAATGCTAAATTTTTTGTATATATTTTGAACTGGACTCTTTATCTTATTGCTCTATTTATATATAATGTGCTAGTTCCAAATTTCTTACTGTAAAATGCATTTACAGAGCAATTAAGTTACATCTCACTTCTTATTTCTATTTTTCCAAAAATATCTGGCTATTCCCTTGTATTCATTTTACCATAAGGACTTTAGATTCTGTTTTTCTATTTTAAATAAAACCTGGTATTTTAATTTGGATTCCATCAAATTCATTAATTTAAAAACTGACATCTTAACAATGTTGAGACCGAATGTTCAAGGATAAGGTACAACCTTTTTGTTCCTCAATAGTTTCTTTATAAAAGTCATCCCAACTTTTTGTTCAGCTTAATCCTAGATTTTTGTTGTTATTGTTATTTAAAATGGTATATTTTCTTTTATTATATACTAGAGGCCCAGTGCATGAAACTCGTGCACTGGGGGGGGGGGGGGCGGCGTGAAGGTGTCCCCTCAGCCCAGCTTGCACCCTCTCCAATCTGGGACCCCTCAGGGGATGTCTGACTGCCAGTTTAGGCCTGATCCATAGGATCGGGCGACATCCCTCCCATAATCCAGGACTGCTGGCTCCTAACCACTCACCTGCCTGCCTGCCTGATTGACACTCCCTTGCCATCCCGGTCACCCCCAACTGCCCTCCCCTGCCAGCCTGGTCACCCCCAACTGCCCTTCCCTGCCGGCCTGGTCACCCCCACTGCCCTCCCCTGCAGGCCTGGTCACCCCCAACTGCCCTCCCCTCCCAGCCATCTTGTATCAATGTGGGGGCAGCCATCTTGTGACAACATGGGGGGCGGCCATTTTGTGAGGGCATGAGGGTCAATTTGCATCTTAACTCTTTATTATATAGGATTCTAAACTATTGTGCTATCAACTTAGGGAAGTTGAATGATAGTCTCTAAGCCTTCTTAAACAGAATGTGCCTAATATAATTTAACATTTTTAGCATAACTTGCTACTATTACACATATTATTGTGATTAATGTGAAAACCATTACATATAGCTATGTAAGATATCATAATAGATGCTAGAAAATGATGGGTCAAGTATTTGGAAATATGGGGGTAAATATTGTAGAATCCAACACCAAAATTGGACAAAACTTTGTCCAGTGTCATTTAGGAATGGCACTGCTAAAGTTAAAAATAAACTTTTGAAATATAAATCCAGGAGTCTTCTATCTTATTTCTTATTTATCTTGTTTCTTTATTTTTTAAATTCTAAGCTATATATTTTTCAACTTTGATGTTTTTGCAATAAAGAAGCACCTCACAATTCACATGTATTTCTTACATAGTAATGCTTATTTTTCTCATTGTAAAGTTCTTTACCATAATAATTGATGGCATCTAAGAATTGAGAAAACACAATAACACATTATAACCATATAGGTTCCCCCAGTCATTCCAGGAAAGCAAAGATGGTTTAGTATATTTAGTATTATGATTACTTACATCCAATGTGTAAGGGATAAACTATATGAACTTTTTGAGAGATGTTGAAAGATTTGGATAAGATTTCACAACGAATTTTTCAAAAAGTCAGTAACATTTTAGGTAAAAATTAACACGTCTTTAGCATTATAAAAATATCTCAAATCAACTACCACCATCTTCCTTATAAGAAGACAGTACAATTGGCACATTAGGGCCAGAAAAAAAGAAATGAATCCTTTGTCATTGCATGCAATGCATTTATTTCTCTATGAATTCTAAGTTCTAAGTTATGAAAGGCATAAATGTTGCAAAGGAGGAGAACATGAATTGTTTAGATACATTCTTTCTCTTTCTGAAGTAAATTTAATAAAAAAATAGGAAATGCAAAAATCAGTAACTTCATTATATACTTGTAACTCCCCAATTAAAAATTAAGTTGGAACAAATTGAAGAAAACCATAAAAATCTACTAAAAGACACAAAGACAACTTAAACACATGGGGAATCATATTGCTTGTTTATACAGAAATCCTAAGTATGCCACTATATATAGTTTTAAGAACCTGCTAGAGCAGTGGTTCTCAACCTTTCTAATGCCGCGACCCTTTAATACAGTTCCTCATATTGTGGTGACCCCCAACCATAAAATTATTTTCGTTGCTACTTCATAACTGTAATTTTGCTACTGTTATGAATTGTAATGTAAATATCAGTGTTTTCCGATGGTTTTAGGCGACCCTGCTAGTGGTTCTCAACCTGCTATAGAGCCTAAGACCATTGGAAAACACAGATATTTACATTACGATTCATAACAGTAGCAAAATTACAGTTATGAAGTAGCAACGAAAATAATTTTATGGTTGGGGGTCACCACAACATGAGGAACTGTATTAAAGGGTCGTGGCATTAGAAAGGTTGGGAACCACTGTGCTAGAGGCCTGGTGCACAAAATTCTTGCACAGGTAGGGTCCCTAGGCTTGGCTGGCGATCAGGGCCAATCTGTGGGGCAACTTGTGGGGCAATCGGGGGGAAACCCCCTGCTGGCACCCACCTTGGCCAGCCTGGGGCCTGTGGGCTAGAGCAGCTCCTGCATTGAGCGCCTTCCCCTTGGTGGTCAGTGCATGTAATAGTGACCGGTCATTCGTCGGTTGTTCCGCCATTTGGGTCAATTTGCATATTAGGCTTTTATTATATAGGATAGCCTGGCTGGTGTGGCTCAGTGGTTGAGCATTGTCATATGAACCAGGAGGTATGGTTTGATTCCTGATCAGGGCACATACCCTAGTTGCAGGCTCATTCACCAGTAGGGGCTGTGCAGGAGGTAGCCAATCGATCTCATCAATGTTTCTATCTCTCTATCCCTCTTCCTTCCTCTCTTTCAAAAAATCAATAAAACAGAGTTTAAAAAGAAATGGCAATGGCCAACACAACAATAGCCATCCAGTGTGAATGATTCAAAATTATACCTATTTTTTCTGTCAGATTGGCAAAAACATATTTTTTGGTGTGCAGCAGAATTTTAGTAATTAGTTTATGTGTGCCATAAGATGAAAATCGTTGAAAAACACAGTATGAGGGCTGAAACAAGAAGGCAGAATGAAGTTTTGTTCTGCTTCAACTGGGAAAGTGTGTCAAACAAGTCAAAATTTCTACCACTCCGTGAATGTCCACAAATGCTTAGGAAAGTGCCAAAAGTATTGTGTGTTTTTTTTTTTTAAATATATTTTATTGATTTTTTTACAGAGAGGAAGGGAGAGGGATAGAAAGCTAGAAACATCGATGAGAGAGAAACATCGACCAGCTGCCTCCTGCACGCCCCCCACCGGGGATGTGCCCGCAACCAATGTACATGCCCTTGACCAGAATCGAACCTGGGACCCCTCAGTCCACAGACCGATGCTCTATCCACAGAGCCAAACTGGTCTTGGCTAAAAGTATTGGTTTTGGAGTTAAAATAATTTTGGCAAGTAGGCTAATTTACAATTATGGAATGCAAGAATAATGAAGGTCAACTGTATTTGAACTTTCATTTAACATTTAAAGTAACTCTCAAACGTAAACCTTGGTATGGCCAACTTACAGATGAGAGCATGGAAGTACAGAGAAGCTTCAAAACAATTAATAATTTGCAGAACTTCGTTTAATTCTAAGACCTCCATTCTTCCCACAATAGGTTTGCAAATATGAATAATGACCTTTTGATTCATCTTCTTTGAAGAAACCTGATTATATTTGCAATATTTAAAATAAAGTGTATGCTCACTTAAAAAGTCATATACTAATCTATGTAATTTTCCTAAACTGCCTGTAACCTTTAAAAAGACATATGTAAGTATTTATAGCAACAATACATGTGCACATATTATTCCCTCTTAGGTTCCTGACTTTCTATTCAGAAAGATTTAAGAATATAATTATGGAGAGGCAGAACTTATGAGAGTAGTTCTCAACCATAGCTTCATACCAGAATCACCTGGGAAGTTAAATAAGAAAATGTGAATGTCCAATTCCCAACCTGGGGCAATTAATCAGAATCTCTGCGTGTGAGAACTTGGTATTTATAATGTATTTAAAAGCACTCCAGGTTATTCGAATGTGTAGCCAGATTGAGCTCTATTGAATTGGGATGTAGAAGCCATCCAACTGCATTCACTTCAACTTCCTCAGTAAGGAGTCCTGAAAGGTACAGAGAGAAGGAGAAAGATCCATCACATAATTTAAAAACTGGATAAACAGTTGTAAATGGAGATCTAACACCTTAAACTAAAAGAGGAAGAGTCTCCCAATTTGGAGTGGAAAGGTCATCATCCCTTTTTCTTCCTTATCTTAGGTTAAGAAAAAACAGGAACCTCCTTAGACCTTGGTAGAAGACATACAATCCCATCAACATGGAAGATAAGAGGCAATATCTATCTATCTATCTATCTATCTATCTATCTATCTATCTATCTATCATCTATCTATCTACCTATCTATCTATCTATCTAAAAGCCTAATATGCAAAGTGTCCCCTTGGGAGTTCGACCAACTGGGAGTTCAATTGCTTGCTTTGAGGTGCGCTGACCACCAGGGGGCAGCACGGAATGAAGGGAGGCCCTGGGCCAGCAGCTGGCAGCTGCTAGGGACCCTACCCGTGCATGAATTTCATGCATGGGGCCTCTAGTATCACTATAAATGTCCAAAGGCAGGGACTATTCCTATTTTCCTCACCACTAAATTTCTAGAGCCTAATACAGTGCCTGGAACGATGTAAGTCCCATTAAATATGCGGTAAATATATTAATGATGCACTACACTTATTTGGGAATGGATGAGGAGGGCACTTTTAATCCTTGATGAATTCCCCATCCATTTATTCATGGACAAGCATGCCTTCTGTGTGGCTGTATATCATACAGCCTATAAAAAACGTGTTTGTTTTATTCTTACTACCAAGAAACTTATAATATTGTTGCATGGACAAGGCATATGACATTTATAATCCACATTAAATAATTATTTTAGGAGCACCTCATTGAATTGCAAAGATAATAAGTATTGCTGTTGGGAGAGTATTTAGGCAAAGCTTTGCAGAGGCACTGGGTCTCCAGTGGCTCCTGCAGAACCTTCAGGCTCTGCATAGAAAAGGGCAAGTCAGTCAAAGGAACATTCAACACACAAAGTGCCATCAACCCTATTCTCTACAGGCCTGGCTCTGAAGGAGTTTGGGTTTGGAAAGTGTGTGAGGACTAGGAATTAGCACCAGCAGTCGATTTTCTCTGCTTTCTGTGATTTTTATTTTCATCGCCTATTTGAAGAGTCTCTATTATTTCCTGAGGAGTCAAGTTTCTTTTTATGTGCAGATTCCATTGCACATTAAGCATACTTACATGCGAACAGCTTCGGGTTACAGTTCCATTTGAAGTTTTTCTATGCAAAGAGTGATTCAGCCTTGATTTAAGAATATTTCTCATTATAGTGCATTTTCCTGGGAAACTGATCTTCCCTCAATTATACCTTGCCAGGTGTATGGGCATGTTTATCTGCTAAGGAGACAGAAGTGTTTTTTATCATACCCTTACCTAGCCAAAAGGATCTGGAGGAATATGCATGCATGGAGAGGACGTCTCTCAATGTTCCCAGTTCTTGGCACGGCAATCTCCATGCACCAGGAGTACCAACGAGCCAATTACAGTACCAACCCAGTCTTTGAATCTTTGTTTGGACCTTGCTTTCTTTTGTGATGTGTGAGAAACAGTTACATGTAGAATATTTAAGTATTTACTATTATTATTATTATTATTATTATTATTATTTAATAATGTATGCCATAGGAGCATAGTCTACACTTAGCTTAGAGTAGACCAAAGAGTGCCCAGAAAGGACCTCTGTGTGTATATGAGTCAAAAGCACTCTGCATTATTTAGCTACATAATTCCATAGTTGCATTTTTAACACTCCCTGGAAAGTGGAGAGGGGTGTGGGTTTTGAAGAAGAGAAGGGGGTAGGAGGGTTTGGAGGTGGGGGACTGGGGAATTCCAGACACGAAGACAGACTTCAAAGTCCTATTCTCGCTAATCTCATAATGTCCTTGAGCTCCCCCACAAACAGCTGCAGTTGTTCGTAAAATGTTTCTTAACCCTTCGTGCACTAGTCCCCTGCAAACCCAGCAAACCACACAAAGGCCAGGTAGCATTTCTCATAAAAACGATGGGTTTGTTTTGTGCTTTTCTCTTTTATCATTTCATATCGTAGAAGCATGCATTCACTTGATATGAACCGAGTGAGGCTATTATATGCAAATCACTGCTTAAAGGGAGTGGGGAATTCTAAATATAAGAATTATTTCTTGATCACCAGAAATTACTTCCAGTGAAGTAGAGCAATATATAACGTATGGCACAAAAGAAATGATTCAGAAACTCAGGTTATGAATAATAAAAGTAGGATGAGATCACCACCAACTTGGGAAATTAGGGAAGTGTCCAGTATTTCAGCAGGCCACTCCTGAAGGACGCCTAGACTTCGCAGCATCCGAGGTGTGCTCAGGCAGGCCAGATGCTATGGTTGCAAAGCTCAAGGGAGTGGCTGGTACAGCTGGGCTGAGGGAGGTGCAGAGGACAGCAGTGGCTCAGAAAGCTAAACAGGGAATCTGGGGCCTAATTGTGTAGAGTGACGAAGCCTTTCTCATTAATAAGCACATAACTGAGAGGGTGCTTTAGGAAAACGATTGCCCTGCTGGTGTGCGGTATTATTTGGAGACAGAAGATGGGCACACAAGCACAGTTTAGGGCAGGGGTCCTCAAACTTTTTAAACAGGGGGCCAGTTCACTGTCTCTCAGACCATTGGAGGGCCGGACTATAGTTTAAAAAAAAACTATGAACAAATTCCTATGCACACTGCACATATCTTATTTTGAAGTAAAAAAACAAAACGGCAAAAACACCCGCATGTGGCCCGCGGGCCGTAGTTTGAGGACGCCTGGTTTAGGGGATAAGGATAATAATCCCATACATTTTTATAGAATTTACCATTTTATGAAGTGATTCCACATTTATCTCATGTAATACAAGTGGGGGAAACTGGGACTCAGAGAATTTCACACCTCTCGTGGCAAAGCTAGAACTCAAATACTACTCTGTAACTCCAAAGTGGGCTCCGGGGATGTCTCCTGATTCACCACAGTCCCAAGTCCATCAAAGGCTCAAATCTATGAACTGAGAGGGTAGTAATGGGCTGGGGGAGGAAATGGATATAAAAGAGATTGTAAAGAAAGGACCCCAGGCTTTGGTGACTAATCTGTGGGACGTGGCACTGGGGGCAAGAGAAAATCTAGACTCAATTCAACGCCTGACCTCCTTGAAGCTTTAGTTAATAGTGGTCTTCCACTTGGCAGAATTCCTAGAACACAGTCCAGAGCACACAGTCAGTCCAGAGCACACAGTCAGGCTGTTTATTCCTCACCCATATACCCTTTGTTTCTTGAGTGTTAGTCTTTTATCTCCAAGTCTATTAAGTGCCTAAACATGAGACACTACTTTATTTCTATTGTATTTCTCATCTCAACTAGACCATTGCTGGGAAAATGCAAATAGATTTATGAGATAATGCTCTATCATGTACTTGAAATATAACTTCTTTAGGCAACAGTTTGGCAAAATACATACATCTTGGAAAGGAGAAGAGTACAGAGTAACAATACAGATACATAGATTAGTAAAATGTTGACAAATTATGATGTTTCCAGACCTAAAAGGAACTAATGTTTGAACACGACTCATTCATCTGTCATTATCTCACAGTTTCTTTTTCCAGAGGTACTAATGGTGAAGATTAGCTTTTTTTGTTAGAGAAGGCTTGTGCTAGGATTATAGTTATTTATTCATTCAACAAACATTAATGGATGCTTCCTATGATATAGGTTCTGTCCTGTAAAAATGAACCCGCCCTCTGAAATTCTGGTCCTTCATAGTGTCCTTGGGACTAGATACCAAGGCCAGCAGTCCTAAACTGAAACAATTGGAAATGTTACTGTTAATAGTACATCAGAAATTGTGTCTTTTTTTTTGTGTGTGTGTATGTCCCTCCCCCTCCCCCTGCCCCCCAGTAACTGTTTATTTGCACTCAATACATTTGGGGAAGTCGGCTACATTAAGATGCAGAAAGTCTGCTGATTGAGATGCAGCAGAATAAGGAAAACACCACCCTGGACTTATGCCTCAGGTCAGCGTGGTACTAGCCTTGGGTTTGGTGAATTACTTAACCACTCTGAGTCTCATTTTCCTAAGTGGAGACAAAAACGATTGTTTTGCCTAATGTTATTGTAAAGATAAAATGACAATAAATATTAGTTTTGAAATGAAGCCACCTGTGATACAAACCACTCTATAAATGCATGGTATTTTGAGAGGGAAATCAGTAGTTAATTCCTGACTTGGAGGTCAGCTATATATGTTAGCATTTATGTTGAGCCTCTCTCACAGCAGCACATCTTCAAATGCGAATTAAGTAAAAAAAAAAAAATCACTCAGCTGTGAGTTCTCCAGGAGCCAGAGTGGTTTCCTGGACTAGATGTTGTCTTGCTTTTGCATCACAAGCCCCTCCCCGGGTGACGCTAACATCTTTGTCTATGGGGTGGTATATGGATACCATGAATGGGACTATGTTGTACAGCAGTCTCCAGAGTAAGACAAACCCAGATCTACTCCTGACCCCTGAATTCCTCTAGCACAGTAGCCTTGCACAGTCAGTGCACCCAGCGCTGGAGTCTTCTTCCCAAGACTACTGGGAGGATAAAATGTAGCCACACCTAAAATGCTTAGCACGTCACTGACCCAGCACAGATGTGCGGTAAATATTATCTGCGTTGGTGGTGGTGATTGAGAAAGGACACAAGAGGCCAATAACCTGGCTTCCAACCCCTATTTTGTTACCTGGGGATGGTAAGCAGCTATGTTCACAAGAATTACTTCAGTGTATACCTTGTAAAGCCTATATATGCTTTTTCACTTAATGTTTCTTCAGCCGAGACTCTGGAGCTGTTGGAGAAAGAAATGTTAAGAGTACACTGTTACCCCTCACTCTGTCTTTATGGAAGCTGCCTACAGGAGCTGTTTTGTAGCAATATCTTTGAATAGCTGTAAAGATCTGGCTTCTATGAAAGTGAACCTCTGTCTGTGGGTCGTCCAGGCATTTGTGCAAGAAAGAATTGCAGCCCTGTCTCCTGACTTGTGGCTGGCGCCCTTCTTTCCCAGTACTTAGGGGGAGGTCTCTGAGCGATGCCCCTTCCTGTGAAGGCCACTTTGACTGGTGCTGGGCAGTTGTTCCCTGTCAGCGGATAATGTCCCGATGGCTCATGCAGTTCAGCTTTGAATGACTCAGTGTCATCTGTGGCAGCATTTATTTTTAGTACATTTTGCCCCACAGATACATCTCAGAGATGTGCCTCTTCCATCTGTCTATCTGACTCAGTGCTTCTGCTTAACTGACACATAAAGCCTTGTATCCAGTTCTTTATACCTGAGCCCTTCCATAGCCTTTTGCCTCCTTCCACCATTGACACATCCACACAGAGCTATAGGAATTACTGTTTATTCACATTATTAAATGGGTTCCTTATGGTCATAAATTCAATATTATAAATACACTAGAGGCCCGATGCACAAAGATTCATGCAAGAATGGGCCTTCCTTCCCCTGGCTGCCGGCACCGCCTTCACTCCGGCTGGAGCTGCCTTTTTGCTCCGGCCCGGAGCTGCCTTTCTGCCTTCCCACACTGTCCAGAGGCCCGGAGCGGCCAGGGCAGTGCAGAATGCCTGCGTCCTGCCCCACCCCTGGCTGCTAGGTGCCTGTGTATGCAAATTAGCCCACCATATTTGTTGGGTTAATTTGCATACTCACTCCTGATTGGCTGGTGGGCGTTGCAATGGTACAGTCAATTTGCATCTTACTCTTTTATTAGTGTATATACTATAACAGGCTGGTTCAAAGTGCATGCATGCACACAAACACACATACACACACACATTTACATACAAATAAACATATATTAATACATACATACACATGTGGCTGTATTTTATATACATACTATAGGCCCGGTGCACAAATTTCATGCACGCAGGGGTTCCCTCAGCCCAGCCTGCACCCTCTCCAATAGGGGACCCCTTGGGGGATGTCTGACTGCTGGTTTAGGCCTGATCCAACTGCCATTTTAGGCCTGATCCCACAGAGATCGGGCCTAAACTGGCAGTCGGACATCCCTCTCGCAATCTGGGACCACTGGCTCCTAATTGCTCACCTGCCTGCCTTCCTGATTGCACCTAACCCCTCTGCCTGCTTGCCTGGTCACCCCTAACTGCCTCTGCCTGCCTGCCTGATCACCCCTAACTGCCTCTGCCTGCCTGCCGATTTCCCCTAATCACCTCTGCCCCTGCCAGCCTGGTCGCCCCTAACTGCCCTCCCCTGCCAGCCTGATCACCCCCAATGACTCTCCCCTGCTGGCCTGGTCACTCCCAGCTGCCCTCCCCTGCTGACCTGATCTTGCCCCTAACGGCCCTCCCCTGCCAGTCTGATCTCACCCCCAATGGCCCTCCCCTGCCGGCCTGATATCACCCCCAACTGCCCTCCCCTGAAGTCCTGGTCACCCCCAACTGCCCTCCCCTGCCAGCCTAATCACCCCTAACTGCCTCTGCCTCGGCCCCCACTGCCATGGCTTTGTACGGAAGGAAGTCGGATAGCCAGAAGATGGCTGGTCAACCCAGTCTAATTAGCAGATTATCCTTTTATTAGTATAGATAGATTATATAGGATAGGATTGCTTAAATGGGTGGGGGGGAGTGCTTTTTCAGTAGGAGGAGATGCTCTTGGCAGATAAAAAATGCATAATCCCTATATCTGGACTGATAGCCAGCCAAATGCACTATACTGCCAAATTGGTCATTAAAAAATTGAACCACTTTCTTATACCTTACACCAAATAGCTGTTGCTCTTAAAACCCCTCCTTAGCCACCACCTTAGGTTCTGCCTTCGCAGTTCACTCAGATTTGGTTCTGATTGGTTGGTTTCTGTGCCAGTCAGTGTCAAAAGCTCTGCCTCCTAGGCAGCCATTGGCTCCTCACAGTTCACCCAGATTTGGTTCTGATTGGGCAGTTTCTATGCTAGTTAGCGTCTCCGGGCCTATCTCTGGGCCTGATCCACAGCCTCTGTGGCAGCTGCTGATCAGGCCTTGCCTCTCTCTCCAGGTCTCTCTCCCGGCCTGATTCGCAGCTGCTGTGGCAACAGCAAGGTCATTAGGCCTCCGGCCCAGCCCTGGGCCAGAGGCTAACGACCTCACCGTGCCCGCCTCACCCTGTCCATCCCCCCCACCACCCTGCCTGCCTGCTGGCTGCCAGCCTTGCTATAATAGGAGCCTGTGGGCCAGGGGGAAGGGACTGAGAGGTGCTCCATGCACTTCCTGGTGACTGGTCATTCATCTGATCATTTAGGTCATGACGGCCCCTGGCCTTTTATAATGTAGATATTTTTTGTGTCATCAATTGACATCAACATATTGACATGCTAAAATAAGCACATAAAATATGTGTTTATTTATTTGTATATAAATAATCTATAATAATAAAAGTGTAATATGCAAATTGACCAAATGGCTGAACACAGGAATGTTCTTCTGGACGAACTTCTGGACAACCTTTAGGATGAAGCCAGGGCTGTGAAGGCTGAAGCAGCTGGGGCTGCGAAGGCCTACTCTTGCACAAATTTTAAGCATCGGGCCTCTAGTCTGTATATATAAAAGCCTAAGCGACCGTTCGACCATTTGACCATTTGACCATTCAACTGGTAGCTATGACATGCACTGACCACCAGGGGGCAGACGCTTAATGCACAGGCATGGAAACATGGAACAGACTGATGAATCTCAGAGGGAAAGGGGAAGGGGGGAGGGCGGGAAGAGGTTAACCAAAGATCTTATATGCATAGTAGAGGCCCGGTGCATTCTGTGCACCTGTGTGTTCCCTCAGCCTGGCCTGCAGCAATTGGGCCAAAACTGGCAATCTGGCATCCCCCGAGGAGTCCCAGATTGCGAGAGGGCACAGGTCAGGCCAAGGGACCCCACCATGCACCGGGCCTCTAGTTTATACATACAGGTGGGTATATATTAGTAATATATAGTTTAGGTTTTATATCATCAAGTAGGTTTGTTTTCTGTTGGGTTTTATATCCCCCAACCTGTCCAGAATATAAGCATGTAAGTGTGTAGAAGAGAATAGTTCAGCTCCCGTCCCTCTGTCCCTGCCTTGGGATGGAATGTTAAGTCTGGTTCCACTTTTAGGAAGTGTTCCACTGCTTCTGAGCTGTGCTATGCAACAAATGTTCCCCACTGTACAGTCTGTAGGCTAAGCCAGGCTATTCGGATCCTCTGCATAATTTGCCTCCGTAAAGGCTGTCAGTGCCAAGGCCTGTTCACACTTGGGCACGTTCAGTGTGAATTCTTATCTGGGAAAACTTCATTCAGTGGAATTTCCAAGATTTAAAATGTATGAATTTAGTTTCATCTGCAATTGACCATACTGATTTAAGAATGAATGTGTTCCTATTTTCTTCTCTTTTAAAACGTATGTGCTTGGTCACTGAAGCATCAATATGTTGTGTTAATTTGGAAATCTATGTGAACATGTGCATTTGTACATGCAGAAAATACTCAGTACTTCTTCAGTGTGCCCCCCATCTGTCAGCCTGGAAAATAAAGACCTTCAATGGATATAATTTCAACCATGTAATCCTGTTAGTTCAAAGTGAGCCTCAACAGCCCTTCATAGACCCTGGCAGAACTTGCTCCCTGCAGGGAAACAAGCCACACAATTCTGTTTTCATGTACACACTGGTACTTGCTGACATACTATTAAATTGTTTTAATAGGGCTTCCTCAGAAAGGTGTATATCTTGGTTGTTAAAACCCACTACATTGTAAAGTACACTTTATATCCAAAATATCGCTCTCAGAGGAAAACTGTAATTACAACATTTAGACTGCATAGCCCAACAATGTTGCTTTGTCTTGTCTTTGGAAAACCAACACTAAGCTAATATTGTACCTGCCGTTGAATCAGCAGTGACAAGAAAACAATGATCAGCCGGGGATTTAGTGGGCTGTGGAGGGTGGAGGGCGCTGCACAGTTACCACAGTTCTGCCTGATTCTTTTTGGTCACAGCTGCAGTCTGGAGGAAACCTACATGCCGGCCTTTTTCAGTCTCTGAAAATCCGGTTCTTTCATGAAATTTGTTTACCACAGCTTCTCTCAGAGAAGAGGTGCAGAGCGATCTATTTTTCAGCTCGTGACATATTTTGCCAAAGGGGACATGTTTGCCTAGTGAATACGTAAATCCAGTTCTACTCACACAGCCCTCTACCCCTTCACTCTTATCCTGAAGTTGGACTCCCCGGCTGCTTTTGTCCTCAGATCTGAGAAAGTGAATGCGTGCTCCTAAGTATGAATATGGATCAGTCTATACTCAGTCCTCTGAGCTTAGGGAGAATGCAGTGACCCAGGGTCATATTGTCTACAGAACATTTCCAGCTTAGCTATGGCTCTTTGATTTTCTTCTTTACATTGTAAAAATCTTAAAAATACCATTGAGGGGTTTTTCTTTTTCCCCCAAATGATTCCACTAGTATTTTCTTCTTCAGAAGTGTATTTTTCTTATCAAAAATGGAGATACTGACTGGCCAGCGTGGCTCAATGGTTGAGCATCATGGTTCAATTCCAAGTCAGGGCACATGCCCAGGTTTTGGACTCGAGCCCCAGTGTGGGGTGTGTGGGAGGGAGCCAATCAGTGATTCTCTCTCATCATTGATGTTTCTGTCTCTCTCTCCCTCTCCCTTCCTCTCTAAAATCAATAAAATGTTTTTGTTTTTTTTTTAAATAATGGAGATACTTCCGAATGTCTTCAGCCAATTCTCATTTCTGGGTAGGCATTATAATCTCAAATGTCCTTCTTCAAATCACCTGGTATACATCTTATACCCATTCTGTGAACACCTTGAAGCCAAGCCAATCTGCAAATCAAATAGTCTCTGTTAAACGAAGACTGGGAGAGGCTGCCAGGGAGTGGGCTAGATGAGGAACTACTGTGGAAGGTTTATTGTTTCCTAGATGTTTTGTGACTTACACAAGACAGCACGTGTTTGCCCTATGCCTACAGAGAGGGAGAAATGACCCCTTACGTTAGAAATTGTTACAGCGATGACAACAACAGCAACACCATAAATAAATGAGAAGAGGAAGAAGATGAAAGGAAGTTGCTCATTATCCACCACTTGACTGTTTCCTTTAAGATGTTTCCTATAAGGAGCGAAAGCACCGCAGATTTTTCCCAGGCTTCCTTTTCCCTTCTCCTCTGGACTGTCAAAGCTGCCAGCAGTGAAACAGATTTGGAACCCAACCAGGTCTCCGGCACCCGCATGCTTTCTTCCCTGACGACAGCCTGGTCTCAACCTCGTCACCAGAGTGTATGTTCTTTTGTTGTCCTGGAAACAGATGTGTTTGCCTTTTAGAGACATGCAGGTCAGCACGGTGTGCCCAGAAAAATCTCCAATATGCTAATTTTACCTCCTCTCTTCACATGAGTAAGCATCATTTCACCCTTTGAAACTAAATCAGGTTCGAAAGGAAGACACCTACAGTGGTGGGAGCAGGACAGGCCCACGGGCCACCTCGCTTATTTCCATGACTCACCGGCATAAGCGATTTGGTGTGGAAAAGCCCTCCTTTTGTACGTGAGCCAAAAGCTAGGATTAATTCCATCAAAACGTGTAGGTGACACAATCAATTTTATCACAATTAAACAGTTTTACTTAAATGACATGACTCTATCCATGACACAGTGGTTTTAATGCTGACGATGTAACTGTGCATGCACTTAACACCTGTGTGTTATGTTCACTCCTTTATCAGCCATGCATTGAGGACCCACATATGCCAGAAACTGATGAACTGTTAAAAGTATATGATGTTTGAAGGAGTAAATATTAAGTCGGAGAATAAAAACTGGTGCAAATATTTTGATCTTTGAATGCTTTTCATTACAGTAAACAAAACAGAAAGGCTGAAGGGAGACCTGGCATAGTTTTTGAAAGACCCAAAAAAGAGGGTCACTAGTCTAGATTGGGGGGATTAATTGACTGTCCTCAAAGACATGCTTTGCAACCTTGCTAATGACAAGCATGTATGTTATGAACGCAGAGCCTCAAGCCCCTTGATAGATCAACTCAATCAGAATCTGCATTTTAATAAGGTCCCCAGGTAATTAGAAAATATGTAAAAGTTTGAGAAGTTCTGCTCGCCCATGTCACACACAACAGCTGAAAAAGACATCTCCCATTCGTGCTTCAGTAGAGACTTGCACCATTCTAACTCCTTTTCCTTATGCACTCAGGGAATCCTTCCTGAGAGTTGGGCTGTGGAATAATTCCCAGCCTACCCCTATTTTGCCTCTTTCTTTTTCTATTACTATCTCCATCTCCAGCTCACTGTCCACCTCTATTCTTATCTCTGTTTCCATCTCCTTCTCCATCTCTCAATATATCGAGCCAGTCTACCATTGTCCAAACACTACCTGAGCTGGCTCACAAGGAAAGCACAGGATTCAGTCAGGCATCACCCCACCCCTCCTGCCTTGCTGCCCTCATGTTGTGCTCCTGGAATGGACTTCCCCACCATTTATTGTATATTCAGCTCCCACCCCTGGAGGTCATGATCCACTCTCTGCTCCACTACCTTGTCTCTGCTGCTCCCTCTCTCACAGACTCCTGACTGCACCTCCCCAGGTCTTCTGATGTCTGTACCTCCTCTTGGATTGTGCCTTGCGTTTATCTAGATGTGCGCATGTCTTGCCGCTCCTACAAGACATAAAAGCCTTGAGGGTGAGACCTGTGGCCTTGGGTGGCCCCAAATCCATGCCCCTGCTGTACTCACAGTGGGAACTCAGGAGCTATTGATTGTGTGTGTGTGTGTGTGTGTGTGTGTATGTGTGTGTGTGTGTGTGGTGTGTGTGTGTGCGTGTGTGTGTGTGTGTGTGTGTGTGTGTGTGGTGTGTGTTTGTGTGTGTGTGTGTGCGTGTGGTTATTTGTTTCTATCACAGGGTGTAGAAGTGTAAAAAGAGAAGAGTTCTGAGTTAAGAGTTGCAGTGTTTCTGAGTGCCCGGATATTTAAATCCAGCACCTTGGTTTACTCATCTGTAAAAAGAGGAGGCTGAACTAGTCACCTCTATGTTTCTTTCCAGCTCAGACATGTTCTATTTCTGCTAGTGCCCACAGCTAACACCTCTACTGGCTGCTTTAGAATCCACTTTAATAGGCATCTGACTTATCTGCACACAGAGTAATAATGTCCATCAATTTCTCTCTAAAATACAGAAAGATCTGATTCTGTCATCATCACCAAGTTAGGTAGGCTGCCTCCATTAAGGAGGCTGGGGAAATAGATCATAACTCATTCAGGAAACACTGAGTAGCTGTGATGTGTCAGACACTGCGCTGAGCCCTGGCAATGCAGCCCTCGAGGCTAGAGGGAAAGGCAGGCAAAGGAGCCAACCGCTACCGCACAGGATGCTCTGCTCCACCTGCGAGGTGCACACAGAGCACCCTCTCACAGTAGGAGCGCTGGGATCATCACAGAGCGGACAGTGCAGGGGAGTTTTCTGGAGTGAGCAATAGCAGTGCGCAGGGGCGGGGAGCATAAAGACAAGAAGGTGTGAAGGCAGATATAGCCGGAGAGGAGCGGGGACCAGTGGTCCTGCCAACCTGGATGCTTGCCTGAGAAATGAGAACTTAGGTGGGATGAGCCAGGGGAATTCCCTCTTCCTCACAAAAGGAGCCTCATTTTCCACAAACTCCTGGCCAAGAGCTCTTCGGAAGAGTCCAGTTAGTCTGGATCCAGGCCTCGCCAAGATGCAGATTATTCTTCTTCACTGAGCTCCATGCACCACGCCATGAGGCAGGAATTAGGAATTTTGAAACTGGCACAGAGAAAAAGAGGGAGAGGGGAAGGGACAGAGGGAGACAGTGAGAGAAGGGAAGGGAAGGGAAGGGAAGGGAAGGGAAGGGAAGGGAAGGGAAGGGAAGGGAAGGAAGGGAAGGGAAGAGAAGGGAAGGGAAGGGAAGGGAAGGGAAGGGAAGGGAAGGGAAGGGAAGGGAAGAGAAGGGAAGAGAAGGGAAGAGAAGAGAAGAGAAGAGAAGAGAAGAGAAGAGAAGAGAAGAGAAGAGAAGAGAAGGGAGAAGGGAAGGGGAAGGGGAAGAGGTAGGGAAGGGAGGGGAGGGGAGGGGAAGGGAGCGGAAGAGAGAAGAGGTGAGAGAGGGTGAGAGAGAGAGAGAGAGAGAGAGAGAGAGAGAGAGAGAGAGAGAGAGAAACAGATTTTCCAAGGCTATGGAAACAGCAAACAACAGACCCAGGATCCACAGCTAGATCCTCTGCCAACAAACCCAAGTCACACTCCCTCATTTTCCATGCATTTTAAAAATCTGCTTAAAGCCATGATATTTCTATAAGTGGCTCTTGTTTCCTGCTCACCACAGCCACTCATTATTTTCTGCCCTGATCTCTAAACTGCATAAACATGTGGGGAGGGGATAAAGAGAGCTGGATGCTGCAGGGCCAGAAGAGGCTGTGGGACCTGGGGCAACTCCTCCTCCCTCCCACTCGGTCTCATTGAACTTGGCTTTGAAAAGGCAGACCATTGGGGACTGTTGTTTTTTATTATTTAAAAAAATTTTTTAATATCACTACTGACTTCCTTTTCCAAGAAATGTGAGCCCTGTGGATATGAAAAATAATTGGCGAAGTACTGTGAAGTTCCTTGAATATAAAGGACTGTGTAGGTGTGTGATATTATTATTACCACTTTCTGTTCAAGAAGTGATCTTAAAAAGAAAAAGGTATGCAATTTTCAGCTTTCCTCCCAGACTGGCCTGTGTATGGCCATATTTGGCATGAATGTATCAGATTGCTTTGGGTACACATAATTAGGATTTTAGTATGTGTGTGTGACTAGTTAACTCCTGACTTGAGAAGTGTGTTATGTAACATCATCTTTGCTCTGTCGCTAATAGTGAGGAGCCAGGTAGCCAATCCTGACGACCTTCAGTTCATAAAAGAGAGAAGGAAACATGTCCAATCACTAATTAGTGCTGTTAAGACAGAATACCTCAAAAGACCTCATGGATGTATAAGATTCACTTTCATTCTTTAGTAAGCAACTTCCTTGATGGTGACCCCTTAAAGTGCATTGGGCACTTGTTCATGGGCACTGATCTGTTTGTGAGGCAATTCCCAATTTTGCCAGAGGGGGAGACATTTCTTTGAGCTCCCTCCAGGCTCAGATAATGTCACCAGTTCACTCAAGGTGGAGTTAGGCAGGACTTGAAGGGTGGCCCTAAAGCCACCACTAGTTTTTGAAGATAAAACACAGGCATTTGTATCTTAAAAGACAGGCCCATTTAAGTTCTTCCTGAGACTCCATGAGATGTCCCTGCTGAGAGTAAGATGACTCACACATGGGAATCTTGCTTCAGTTCCGGCCTGCTTGTTTATCACATTGTGAATTATCATTGGTGTCTAATATTTCTTTTTAAAATTTACAGTGGGGAGTTCCTTAAAAAATAGACCTTATTTTTAGAAGTTTTAGGTATGCAAAAAAAACTTTGAAGATAGTTACAGAGACTTCCCATCTATCACCACACCTAGTTTTCCCTATCACTAACAGCTTCCATTAGTATATTTGTGATATTAATAAACCAGTATTGACAGTGTCCTTTTTCTGTTTCGAGACCCCTCCCCCGCCCCAGGACACCTCATTACATTCATTGTCCTGTCTTCTTAGGCTCCTCCTGGCTGTGTCAGTTTCTCAGGCCGTTTTCAATGACCTTGACACTTTTGAGGAGTGCTCATCGGGTATTTTAAAGAATGCCCACTATTGGGATTTATATGATGTTTTTCTCAGGAGAGGATTGGAACTACTGTTTTCTGGAAGGAAGACACACAGATGAAGTGCCATTTTCATGACATCATATCAAAGGTACAAACTGCCAACATGATTTTTGAACAATGATGTTGGTGTTGAGCACCTGGCTGAGGTAGGGTGTGTGATATTTCTCCATTGTACTGTTACTCGCACCCCTTCCATACTGTTCCCTTTGGAAGGAAGTCGCTGTGCGCAGCCCACACTTAAGGAGTGGGGAGTCATGTCCCCCTCCTGGGAGTGCTGGACCTCCGTAAATTACTTGGAATTCTTCTGCATGAGAGATCCGATTCTTATTTCCCACTTATTAACCTATTTAATAATTTATTTATAACAGTATATCTTCATGGACATTCATTTTATACTTTGGGTTATAATTCAATACTGCTTTATTTTTTCCCTTGAGTTGTCCCAGTTTTGGCCACTGGGAGCTCTTTCCGTTGGCATGGGTGCCCCTTTCACATACCACTTTCTATGCTGGCTTAAATTTTTTTTAAAAAATTGGTTTAAGCAAGTTCTTACTTTCTGGCACTACAAGATGCTCCAGGCTCATCCTATACACGTGCTTTGCATTGGTGGAAACTATCTGGTCCCGTTAAAGAGAATTGCCCCCAACCTTTGGATGAGCCCAAGAGTAGGAGTGGTTTAAAACCCCACACTAATTGGTACTTGTGAGGGCAGAGTCCTGTCCTCTCAACTAAGGAGCCACTGTTGTGAGGGAGGGAGCCGCAGACAGGCAGGTGGCTGGATGGAGGACTATCAGACAGGGCTGCAGCTGAGGGACAGCCCTCTTCCTGAGACCTAGCCCTCCTTCCTCAGGCCAAGGGGATGGCCCTTTGTGGTGGAGAGCAACCAGCCTGCCTAGCTGATCCATCTGCTGACAGAACGTCTGAGCAGAGGCAGCCAGTTTGAAAAAACATTTGGGGGAATCTTTGGGTTAGACAGGAGGGAGGAGTGAGGAGGGAGAGCAGAGAGGGAAGCCTCCCCTTGAGGTCATCTGCCGACCCAAATTAACGACTAACGACAGCAGCTTGTATTTAGCAGATCTTAATGTAAATTAGGTTAATGATGACACATTTGAAATAATACACTGAAAAAGAAGTCTGTAATAACAAGCTAACAGATGTTGGCATTTTTTATTAATTATACATTTCATTATCATCTGATTATTGTCAAACATCATTTGACAGAAAAAAAATTGTATAAATGATTCATACACATTGTTATGTTGTTGAGGGGGGACAAGGGTCTGTTTTATTACTGTAGCGACTTGAGTAGCCTGATATCATTCTAAAAATCTCAAATTCAATGAAGACTGTTGGTCCATACACAATGTGTAACAATTATCCTTATTTCATTTTGCTTATCATTAGAGAATCTCAAAGAATTTCACATCCTGACATGGCTTCCTCCCCTTCAGTCCCCCTTGGTGCAAGGCCTACAGAGAGGAGGTTCGGGTTCTCGGGGAATATTACTGAGCAAATATAATGGAATCATCACGCAGCATATTGTCATTTCTCAAAAAGATCTCACAGAGAAACTGTTATGAAATGGCTGTTCTAACGTCTGGGGAACTAAGAAATTGGGTTTTTGTCTTATATAAGCAAAACGAAATTAAGACACTAGATAGCCAGTCACTAGACCAATAAAATTTAAAATAAGTTTTTGCCTCTCAAGCTCTTGATCAAATCTGCTAATATGATACCTATGCTTCAGATAATCTGCTTGTGCCAGCTGAGTAACTTTTCTCCTCAGATATTATTCTAGTTATGGTTTGGGGAATGCTTCAGACAGTGTAGGCACCACAGAAAGCCTTGTGATTGATGTGCTGTCTGGGACTCACACGGGGCCAGCGGCTCCTTCACTGTGTCGGAGTGTGGGTCATTGACGAAGACCACGCAGGGTGATGTGGAAGCATCAGATGTCCCCTCCACGAAGAACTGGTAATGGAGTTGGAGATGCTTAGCAGAAAGGGCAGCGTGTATTAGGTCAGTGGGCAACTACTTTAATCTGCATGATTGAAAGGTTCTAAAAGCCCTTTTGAAACTATCGACTCCCAAAAGCTTATCACAGCATCACAACGGTTTGCTACCTGGCCTGTGATTGCCAACATGAAAGTCACCCGCCTTGGGAAACTGGGAAGATGCTGGCAACAGAAGGTGAGTGTGAATCGTGTTATATCCTGAGCATCCAGGAAGGCCCTGGGCTCTCTGCCCTTGATACACTAGGAAAAGTGTCTCCTGTATCAGCCAAAGGATAGTTCCCTGGGGACATTGGTCTGGCTCGAAGGCCATAATCGGGTTAGTGGATAGCCAGGTAAGCAGCTGCCATGATTCCCAGCCCATAAGGGGTGATGGAGCATGAGCAGAAATGTAACCAGAGTCAAAATACCGTGTAGTATTCAGAGCCTCTCTTGGGGTAGAAAGGAGTATAAGTTGGTGTCGTCTAGTGCCTGCTCCAGTAACAGTAGGTGGTAGACACACAGGCTTTGTAGAGGATGCATTCAGATCAAAGTTGACCTTCTATTTTGCTGAGAAGATGTACAAACATTATGTCCAGAGTTGAGTTGCTGAGACCATAAATGGAGTCTGCGCCTGTCACTCCTGGGCCTCTTCTCTGCTCTTCTTTCAACAGCGTCACACTCTACTTAATGCGTAACCACTATTTCAAGAATACTGATTTAATTGGGTATCAAATCACTAACCTGCTAACTGCATCCATATACCTCAGGCCAGCCTACAGTAGCCAGGAGCAGGTATGGGGCTGGGGAAAAAGATTTAGGGACCCTCCCCCAGGAGAGATCAGCTAGAAACACTGACGTGGGGCCTGCACTTGCATGCCTCAGGTAGGGGCCTGGGCCCTTCTGTACTGCAGTCCCAGTGCTGCTACTGCAGGACGGAAACTAGCACACTGGCTTCTTCCCTTTGACCCTGGTACAGTGCTGCCTGCCGGGACCAGTAAAGCTGCGTTGGGGTCAAGGAGAATATCTTGCCTGGCCACTAGATGTTATTTTGTTAGGAGGCATGAAATCATAAAAGGAAGTGAAAAAAGAGGACTGGCCAGTGAGGGCACCACCTGGGGTTTTTTAATTGCAGAGGTGGGGAGCCCTGAGAGCACACCCTAGCCAAAGAGGGCAGGTTCAAGTTGATGAGAAATATGGGGCAGGGAAATTCAGGAGATGGCTATAATTTATGTTGAAAACAGAACAAAGAGAGAGCAAGAGAGAATGCATGTGCAGGCGCGTGCACACACACACACACACACACACACAGACAGAGAGAGAGAGAGAGAGAGAGAGAGAGAGAGAGAGAGAGAGAGAGAGAGAGAGAGAGAGATACACACTCACCCTGACTTACAAAGAGCCTGTATTTCCTTCCTGACAAGAGCTTTCCCAGGGACAAAGGTGCATTCTTGTCCCCACTGGGTGTTATGCTGGTTACTCCACAACCAGCATTAACTTTCAGGAATATAATTCAAGTTTGAAAAAACACTGTTAATTTAAAAAAGAGAATATTCTATGTGGTGCTTTTAAATTTTATTTTATTACTATTTAATTTTTTATAATTCAATGATTTTTAGTAAATTTATAAAGTTGTGCAACCATTATAAAATCCAGTTTTAGAACATTTCATTGTTGTTGTTTTTTAAGATTCCACATATAGTGAGAGCATACTATTTTCCTCTGTGTCTGGCTTATTTCACTTAATATAATATCTTCTAGGCTTATCCCTTCTTTTTATTTTATTTATTACTTTTTAGTTGAGTTTATGGTGGTGATATTGGTTAATAAAATGACATAGATTTCAGGTGTACAATTCTATAATACATCATCTGCATATTGTATTGTGTTCACCACCCCAAGTCTGCTTCCATTGCCATTTATCCCCCTATACACTCTTCTACCGTCCCCACCCCCTTTCCCTCTGGTAATCACCATATTGCTGTCTGTATCTATGAGTTGTTTTTTTCCATCATCTCTCAGGATTTTTTCTACCTGTTTGCAATCCATTCTCTTCCCCATCTGGGTCAGTTTGGAAAGCAAAAGCAATATATACATGTTGCATATTCAAGATAGCCTCTGTGAAAACAATTGTGTGTTTGAGGTTCCTAAATAGAAACCTATTGATCCTCCTCAATAATAAGATATTTTTAACATTTAAGTTTTATAAATTTTCATTTCTTTTTGTCAAGGACAGTGTTTCTTGATACTAACAACCAAGAGAGAATTTCTGATTCTTACCCTGTATTTTTAGTTAAAACATGCATAACATATGTCATGCGGACCTGCTGGTGTGGCTACCTGATTGTCGAAAATCAGATCCTAAACTTTGGGTGCACATTCTAATGCCCTAGTCTGGGGTGTTTTCTGACACCAATAACCAATTCTCTAATTCCCTCGATGCCAGCTGTGTGTTCAACAATTCAATTCAATTCTGACACCAACTACCCAAAGCTTAAGGAGATCCCAGAGCTTAAGAGCTCAGTCCCACAAGACTGGCCCCCACATCAGACACCAGTTACAAGTCCTGGGACTTCTGTACTCTTTAACTGACTGTCTATAAATCAAAGCTTCCCACAACCCCTTCCTCAGGTTTGATAATTTGCTGGAACAGTTCATAGAATTCAGAAACACACTTTACTTATTCTCAATAGTTCATTATAATGGATATTATAAATGATACCATTTAACAGCCACATGAAGAGGTATATGGGGTGAGGTCCAAAAGGGTCCAAAGTGCAAGAGTTTCTTCTGTCCCGTGGAGCTGGATGCACCAACCTCCTAGCACATGGATGCATTCACCAACTTGGAAGCTCATTTAGGGGTTTTTAAGGAGGAGTCATGTTACAGACAAGATTGATTAAATCATTTGCCACTGGTAATTAACTCACTCTCCAGCCCCTCTCCTCTCTCGGGAGGTTGGGGGTGAGGCTGCAAGTTCCAAGCTTCTAATCAAGGATTGATCTTTCTGCTGACAAGTCTCCATTCTGCAACTATATAGCAGCTGCCAAACGTCATCTCATTAGCAAAAGATGCTCCTATCAACCTATCGCTCAGGGAATTCCAAGAGCTTTAGGGGCTCTGTGGTAACATCTGGCTCAAAGGTCAGCTATCTTTCTTTGATACCACACCTGGGGATCATCTAAGGCTCCAGTTCCTGAGCTCCATCTCCAGATTCTAAGCTACTTGAGCTTGGTAGGGTCTGGGTATGAATAATTTTAAAAGCGCTCTAGGTAAGTCTAAAGTGTAACTGAAGTCAATAATCACTGTAAACTATTTGTTGATCATCTTCTATATGTTTAGTGGGGGCTATACTGGAGTTTATGGCAATTACAAAGGAAAATAAAACTTATTCCAGTACCTCAAGGGGTTTATAATCTAGGGTTAGGATCAGAAAAGTGGATGTGGATGTATCTATAGATCAATGACACAGAATAAAGAACCTAGAAATAGCCCCAAATGAATATGTCCAACTTATTTTTTGACAAAGGTACAAAAGCAACTCAATATAGAAAGGATAGCCTTTTCAACAAATGAGGCTGGAGCAATTGGGTAGCCACAGGCACAAATAAGTAAGTAAATAAATAATTAATTAAATCATGATCTAAATCTCACAGCTTATCAAGAATTTGACTCAAAATGAATCACAGACTTAAATTTGAAATGGAAAACTATAAACTTTTAGTAAAAAAGGAGAAAGTCTTCAGGATCTAAGACTTGGAAAAGAATTCATAGATTTGACACTAAAAGTAAAATCTATAAAAAAAAATAAATCAGAGCTTTTCAAAATTAAAAACTTTTGTGCTTCACTAGACCACATTTAGAGAATGAAAAGACAAATTACAGGCTGGGAGAAAATATTTGCAAACCACATATTTTACACAGAACTAGGATCTGGAATATATTTTTTTAAAACTGTCAAAATAAATAATAAAAATCAAATAATTCAATTGGAAAATGAGGAGAATTCACCGAAGAGGATACATAGATGGCAAAGAAGTACATGAAGAAATATTCAACATTATTAACCATTAGGGAAATGCTAATTAAAACCACAGTGAGATACCACTACAGTGGGTAAAATAAAAAATAGTGACAATACCAAATGCTGATGCAAAGAAACTGGAGCACCAACACTGTTGGTGAGAATGTAAAATGGGATAGCCATTCTGGAAAAGAGCTTGGTAGTTTCTTTAAAAAAAGTAAACATGCAACTACCATACAACCTGGCAATTGCAGTCTTAAGTATTTATCCCCAAGAAGTGAAGACTTACTAGTACATGCATACCAAAGCATGTGCACAAATGTTCATAATTTTTTTTATTTTGTAAGAACAATTTTACAATATTTTTATTTGACATAGATAAAACTGGAAGCAACTTAGTTGTCTTTCCATGGGCAAATGGTTCAACAAACTGGGGTGCATCCATAACATGTAATCAGGATTGTGTAGTACTAGTGGATGGGGACTAATAGGTTAGGATAGCATGTATAATTAGCACATAAAAGGCAACAATACCTATTACTGACACATGCAGCAGTGTGGATGAATCCTCAGGTAACTATTCTGGGTGTAGAATGCCAATCTCAGCAGATTACATATTGTGTAATTCCATTTGTTTAACATTTTTGAAGTACAAAATTACAGCATGGAGAACAAGTGAGTGCTGCTGGAGTCAGGGGACAGGGAGAGAGAGGATTTGATTTGGCTCTGAAAGGGCAAGAGGAGAGATCCCTGTGGTAAGGGAACTCTATCTGGACTGTATCAAGGTCAATATCCTGATTGTGATATTGTACCATAGTTTTATAAGACATTACCTGTGGAAGAAATTGGGTAAAGTGTAGAGAGGACCCCTCTGTATTATTTCTTACAACTGTATGTGAATCTGCAATTATTTCAGAGTGAAACACTTAATGAAAAATAACCCAATGGAAGTGGGCAGAGGGCTAGCATTATTTATCACTTACTATGCGGCAGACACTTGGTGGGATGCTTTTCAAATATTGTAGCATATATCCTCACACGATCTCTGTGAGGTGTGTATTATTGTTCCATTTTACAGATGGGAAACAGTAATGGCTTAGAGATGAGGATTAAATTGATTTAGGAACATAATTGATAGAGGCACAGCTAGAATTTTAACCCTGGTCAAACTGAAAAAAAAAGTTGGAGCACAGATAAATATAATCAATGAATTATTTCATTTACTTAATTCCCTATCACCATAACTTTTGCTTGGATACATTTAAATACTCTCAGTGGGGTTCCTTTAAGATCTAGACTGATCTCAAAGGAGCATTTGCTATATATAGATGGATCTGAGAATAATATACAATGGATCTGAGAATAATATTGTCAAAGACAAAGAGGAATTTATTTTTGCTTTCTTTACACCTTCTCGAGCTCACTCCCTCCCACCCAGCACCACATTACCAAGGTGGAAAGAGGTTGGTAATAATTGTGAAGCAAGTCAGTGCCACTGCCTGAGAGAGCTGGCCACTAATCACCCTCATCATGCTAAACAAAGAAAGCTTGGCTGTGGTGAGAAGTGGAGCTCTCTCTCTCTCCCACCAGCTTGCTTTTGAAGAATTATACTTTTCTGGTAAGAAACTGTCTTTCTTGTTTCATATAATGTCCCTACTGTTAGTGTTCGTTTGTGCCTCTTGTTCTGTCAGATGATTTTAAATATCAGGAAATTAAATCCTGAACATCCCTTAAACACAAAATTTGCTTGCATTTTGGAACATCTCCATCAGCCAAAGCATTCCTTTTTTTGGTAGGTAACTTGAGACTGACTTCCATTTACTTGTTTTACAACCCACCCTCTTGAACCAGGGGACTTGTTATGCATTTCCAAAATTAAAAGAGCACAAAAGGAACAAGAAAAAGCACAGAAAAGGTGTATGTAGAAGGGCACTTCAGGAAAACATAACAACAATGGCAACAGCAGCTGCAGCAATAACAAACCTATTGTTTCAGAGCCCTTGAATTCATCTTTCTTGGTTTCTTGGTTAAATGAAAATACTGAAAACTCTTACATTTTTTAGAATGAAAAATGTAGGGTTTTGTTGAATAGCTTCAGTTTCTCCAAGTCTTTAGGAAGCTGATGACAATAGTCATTCAAAAAGTGCACAGACATAGTTTCCTGGGCACATTTGTTGAGATGAGCACTTCAGAGTTGGAGCATGAGTGACGGGCCCATTGGAGGTCTGAGCCATGCACTGAGAGGGCTCACAGCCTTTCATGTCACAGGCTGAAGCATCAGCCCACCAGGGAACTCCATGCCTGCCCTCTGTCCCTGGCTTGTGGGAAGTAGCCTGACTTCATGTATAGCTAGCAAGGCTGTGGCAACACTTCCTGCCATCCCCTCATCACTTCCAAGCAATGCCTGTGCATTTCCAGAGCAGGTCTTGTCAGACAGCCTGGCTGGACAAGTCTTCTGGCCTAGGAACTCTATTTGCCTGGGAAGAGTTGACGATCTAGGCATTAGTTTATATTTAAAAGTGTACTAATGCTCAATCTCTCTTCCTCCTCTCTCTCTTCTCTCCTTTTCTTTATCTCTTTCCCCTGCCCACCTCTCTCCTGGCTTTTCATATTCTCTTGCTGATTCAAGTCCTGAGAAATCTTCCGTTAGTGGATGTCTTAATGAGTGTCTCCAAAAGGAGTGGAGATTATTACATTGAGGGATAGGGGGAAAAGACTTGAAATAATATTTGTCTATAGTTCCTTGCATCCTTTTAAATTCCTCTTTTACTTATTTATTTATTTTTTTTGGTAAATGTGTCAAGTTTTGTAGTAGTACATAATCATGCATGTAATTTATAAATTAATATTCATATTTTGCATGTATTCTCAATAGATATTGTACTAATCAAGATGCAAACTCCAAAATTGTAGAGCCCAGCCAATCTAAACCCTGCTTGGCAAATGATGGTCTATCTGTTTCTAAAGGAGAGTGATTTTACAGCCTTCAGTATTTTTAAAAATATATTTTTTTATTGATTTCAGAGAGGAAGGAAGTGGGAGAGATAGAAACATCCATGATGAGAGAGAATTATGGATCTGCTGCCTCCTGCAAGTCCCCCACTGGGGATGGAGTCCACAACCCGGGCATGTGCCCTTGACCGGAATTGAATCTGGGACCTTTCAGTTCGCAGGCTGACGCTCTGTCCACTGAGCCAAACCGGCCAGGGCACAGCCTTCAGTATTGACTCATCTAAATATTTTATCGCTATATATGTTTATGTATTCATTCACTTCAATCATTTAAAAATTATTATAGCAATAAAAATTAGGCTATAAGCTAGGTAAACGGCTTTGGCTCAGAATTATTTCTCCTCCCCATGAGAAGATATTTCCCCAAAATAGTCTTTGGGTGAAAAATGATTTGTCAACTAGAATTTTAAGCCCATTGGTCTTTCTTGAACACAGGAGTATTTCAACCTTTTCACAAATATATATATAAAATCTGTGAAATGGTGACAATAATATTTCAACTGAAAGGCTGTTGTAAACATTGAATGACACAAAATGTTCATTAAGGTAGCTTGTTGTTGATTGGAACAGTTTAAAAATGTAACGTAGCAGCATTTCTGATTCCCAGAAACAGTAGTTCCCTCTTCCAGTCTACACTAAATAACCTAATTTTCTCCAATATCCCCTCAAAATATATTGCATTAGTTTATGACTTGTTGACTGAAAGTGTTTGCTTCACTCTGCAGAAGCCACGGTGGAGGCAAAAATCCCTTCCCAGCCGAATACATCAAACCTCATTTAAAGCACCTGGGAAATATGAATCTGCCCTGCATTTTCTTTCTGTAATGGCACTTCATTGCCGACTCACATTTATCTCATGGTTAGTTATGCGTCCTGAGTGCTTTTCCACTATATTTTTTGCTTAGCCATCCTATATATTTGTTACTGGATTTGTGTTCTTTGGAGGATGACCTGGCGTTTACCTATTGCATTTCAGCTTTGTTGATGAAATCATTTTGCAATCTTTCAAGAACACATTCTAATTTTCCCCCATATCTAGAATTCTGGCAACCCCATCTAATTTAATATTATGTACAAATTTGATAAATTTATTTGTAAGGTTTTCATAGAGGTGATTAAAAAAAGACATATTCCCTGCCAGAAGGTATTTGAGAGAGCTTCCCAGGTCAAGGCCATTAATAACACTTCTGATCTTCGACCTTAGGTTAAAAGAAATGTACCAGGCAGTGGAAAAGGTGCAGTGATGCGGATAAATGCCCAAAGCCATGGGAGCATGCAGGTATGGTTCTTAGCAGTCTTTGGAGATCAAGGAAGTCTTCCAAGAACATGTGACATCTATGCTGAGACAGGTAAAAAATGGCCAGAAGAATATGCAAGATAATAGGTTCAAAGGTCTGAAGGTGAGGGTGCCAGATCATATCTCTTCTGGGTACTGAAAGCACTTATGTATGACGTAGCAGACTAGGGGCACTGGTGAGAGATGAGATGGGAGAGATTGGCAGGTCTAGTTCATGAGGGGCTCAGTCAGCCAGAGGAAGAATGAACTTTGGGGTCACTGGAAAGTCACTAAAGGATTCTCACAGTAGAATCAATAGAATTCTGACACTCTCCGATTGTTTTGTAGAAAATTAAAAATTATTCTCCCTTCAGTGTGATGAATGGATTAGAGAGAGGGCCAGATTTGAAGAAGAAGGATTACAGCTCTCTATATATGTGTCTTCCCTTCCCTTCTAGGCTCTAAGTACTCTGAAACGCCTATAAGTACTCTGAAACGCCTATAAGTACTCTGAAATGGGACATAGGTATGTTTCTTGTTTCCCTTTCATCACCTGGCATGAGCCCCTGAAAAGATTTTATTGCATACATGAAAGAAGATACATCACATCAGTGCCTTTTCCCTTGTCGATCATGGCTACCACTCTATTATAGGAGAAAATTAAACTGAGCTGACTACATGCTCTTCAAAAAAAAATACTGTTTGCATTTTGTATACATTTTGTATCAGAGAAGCCTTTGATTTCTAAGCTGTTGCTGATTATTTGCTTGATGAAGCATCCTAGAATACACCCAAGAATGATAGTCCTATTGGCTGGCGTATCAGTTAGGATGTATTAGCCTTCAGAAAACGTTTCACTTTGATGATCTTATCTTTAAAATGAGGATGATAATTTTACCTTTATAATGGGGTTATGGTGAGGATTAAATTAATGTAAATGCATAAACTAGTGCCTAGCAGAAATAATCACTTAGTAGATGTTAAGTGTTGTGTTGTGATTATTTTAGCTACCGGTAACAGAAGACCCAAAGATCACAGAGGGTTGACCCTGGGCAAGGCCACAGATGAGCCTTGAGAGGTCAGCTCAGCCAGGTCAGGGAGGGGCTCATATGCTACGATAGGAGCTTGAAGAAAACTCTACAAGAAAAGCTAAAAGTCATTCAAACAAATAGAAAGGAGACTTGACATACTCTCTTTTTTAGCTTGAAAGCTATCAAAAGGACAGGAGGGAAGAGAGGGGTAGCTCCGGATCAAAAGTTTGGCAGTATAGTGTATAGTGGACTTTCAGATCTTCCCAGATCCTCTTGGATCTTCTCTGCTGTTCCCATGCACCCTTTCCCCAGCCTGTGGGTTCTTGGCCTTCTCAGAGCCACACCTGCAACTCTCCCCTGAGAGCTGTCCCAGGGGAGTGACATAAATGAGAATTCACGACTCCGCAGGAGGCCTTACCTTTGATCCACCAGTGCAGGCCTAGGAAGGCCTGGCTCCCCAGCCTTCAAGGGAATAAGCCCTAAGGAGTCTGTTATGCTCTAATGCTCCCCGTGGCCTCAGGCAGGACTTTGCCTGAACTCACACATTTCCTGGACTTCTCTGTCCATGTTCATCCTCCTGCCCCTCCTTGCTGGTTTCTCTGGACCCCTTCCTTGGTAACCACTCACACTCACATGCTCCCTTCAGGGTTTGCTTCTGCAGGACCTCCTGGGAGCAAGAAGATGGAAATGTGAAGAGAGGCAGTAAAAGGCCAACAGCGCTAAAGACAAGCTCAGCTCTCCATGTGGGCTGATTCTCCAGCGGTTTCTATGTTGAGTTGGTATAGGCTGAATTTCCTGGCTCCAGTGCCCTCCTCTTTCACAGTCAGGACAGCAGCAACGTGAGAGAAAACCTCTGGGAAAGCAGGCAGAATTTCAGCCTCAGTGGGACATGAGGAAGTTGAACTTTGGTTACCCTTACTTCCTGTGAATGAGGGTAGCTGAGTCAACAATTTCTTCCATATTTTCAGTGGTTGGTTTGCCCTGCATAGATTTGAGGAGCTCACTGGTTTAAAGCCACCACAAAAGGTTTGGTCAGGAAGTCATTTATAACCTTAACCACCAGCAATTTACCCTGATGATTCTGGGATGACTTTTTGGTCCTGTTGAATCAGCCCTCTCTGTGGTGCCACTGAGAACTTACAGCTCATTAACAGAACCCTCGGAGTTACTGCCACTCCTATGGAGGGAGCAGAGGCTCCCAGCTTTCACAGTCTCTGGAAATTAGGGGTGGGGTTAAAGTGTCGTGCTTGAACACTAATAACTTCTTAGTTTTCATATACTTTTCACAATGCAAAGCACTTTCCCAGTATGCTACCCTCGTAGCTCTTTATAACAATACTAGAGGCCCGGTGCACGAATTCGTGCACTGGTGAGGTCCAGCTGACCCGAGGGAGCAATGCGGCAGGTTGGTTGGCTCCGCCCCCAATTGGGGGGGGGGGCCAATTGGGGGCGAGGCCAGCCAGGGAGAGGGGCCACAGCAGTTAGCTGTGTCAAACTCCCAGTCGAGGGGACAATTAGCATATTAGCCTTTTATTATATAAGATTGTGAAGGTGAAATAGATTAAATTGTGTCCAATAGACAGGCGAAAAAACGGAGGCAAAGAAAGGTCAAATGAGGTCTTTGGAGCCACAGAAAGGGAAAATATGGAGCCAAGAGCCAAATCGAATTAGGATTTTCTGATTTTACGCTTTGGGCAGAGGAGGTAGGGGAGTGGGATAACACCCTGGAGCATCTAAGAGCAGCATATAAAGTGAGATAAATTGTGGCTGAGAACTCAGAAACTCTTGGGCTCCCAGATATCACCCACAGCCCCAAGCTGGGTCTATCCAAAACAGCTGGTCTCTCTGCACAGGTTTGGTCTTCCTTGCCAAGGAAGATGTAGGGTGAGTCATTACTGTTGACTCACTGGGCTTATGTATTTAGCTAATTCAGCTAAAATAAAGATTCTGCCCTGGGAGAAGAGTTTGGGCATGTAGAGCTTGTAATTCCCACATTTATATTTTCATCCTGATTGTGGTTTATGACATTAAAGGTGATGCTTTTGTTCTGTTTAGCAAAAAGCGATGAGTATCTATGATGCAGGGGAGAACTGCAGGTTTGAGCTGGTGGTGTTCTCGCAGGTTGCAGTGAGTACATGAGTGTGCATGCACACAAGCTCAGCAGGACAGGCTGGAGAAAATGCCACCATCTCCACTGAAACAGGCTGGGTACCTTCCAGGATATTTTCTCACCATTGGCAGTGACTTAAATAACCAGGGTATGAGTTCCCCTATCTCCGAGTTGTATGCTCGTTGCGTGTATCTTCTCCTAAGACACTGGTTGTTGCCCAGAGTCCTTCTTCCCTGCCATTAGGTCCCTCCTATGACACACGTTCAGGATTCCATGCTCTCAATAGCTAGGACACAGGGTGGCCTGCAGCAGGACACTCAGCCTGGGGGTCTCTTTCCAGGAATCGTCACCAGTCATCCAGCCTGGGGTCAGGTTAGAATTTGGTCTGTCCCAGCTTCCCTGTGCCACATCAGAGAGGTGGGTAGCCAACATATATTCCTCAAAACCCCTCCAATCCCAAGATAAGAACATGACCACAATGAAATAATATTTGCAATATAGAAGATAATTAAAAAAAAAAAGGTAAGCACAACAACTCGACTGCAACAACCACCCCCTAATTTATTACCTTTAGTACTTACTAGATCCTGGCGCACTGACAGCAAGATGAAGTAGGGAAGATGAATACACTGAGTGCAAGCACAGCTGGCTGATTTGGTCTTAAAAACAACCTGGGACTGGTTCAATAAGTAACCAGAGGCTGCATGTTCATCTTAATTTTTAAACTTTCAAATGTAGTGATTCTTTCTGCTGTGTCCTGGAATTAAGGGTCCCCATTGCCTTGATGGAGAACAAAGTGGGCAGAGTGCTACTGTGCTGAAGCAGATATTTCACTCCCCAGGCATTCCCGCCTCCTCCCATCAGGGAACCGCCCTCCCCAGCACACCCACACAATGTGGTTAGAACCTTTGCAAAAGGAAATACCCTCTTAAAGAGTTCAAAAATGCCACCTGCACCTGTGCGGGGTGGGCACACATTAGGCATAAACCTTGTGAGGTTGCTACTAGGAAGTTAGTGCAGCCTTAGATTGCATGCACAGATGCTTAGTGTTCTGGCAAAGTGGATGGAGATGAGAGTGTCACTGGGCTGTGACCTGTTAGAAACATGTCCTAAGTGTTAGCTTCAGATGTGGGTGCCATACTTGAGTCCTCTAGCTTCACTGTCACCCCTTTTCTAAAACACATTCTTCCCTCACTCACATCCTCTATTGATCAGCAGATGTAATATGAATGGGGAGACACAATGAATGAAAATAATGAAATCTGAGTTCGGAAGGTCCTCAAAAGTAATCTGTGTCCTTGACTTTTGAATTGCCCAGGCCAACAAAAATGACATATTGATGCTAAACTTATATTTTTCCTAATGAAGATGTTATAATAAACAAAGACAAAAACTACATTTACTTTCGTCATTTCATCTAAAGAAGGCATTTTTAATGCTCTAAATTCAGACTAAAGAGTAGTTTTTTTAAGCCAGAGTTTCTCAGACATTAGTGAGCATTCAAATCAGTAGGACAGTGTCCTGGGCCTCACCCCCAGAAATGCTGATTCAAAAGGTGTGGGGGCCTGAATTCTACATTCCTAACAAGTCCACAGATCATGCCGATGCTGCTGGTCTGTGGGCTCTTTGTCAAGAAATACCTCTATAAAGAAAACAGAGTCAGCTTGGTTAGAACCCACTACCTTGTACTTACATTTATTTTGTCCAAGTCCAACAAACACTTCCTCATGGATGGGCTATGGTCCTCGTGGCCCCACTGACCAAGTACAACTTTTCACCTGATGTCACATCCCTTCCACTGCATGTAAGCATATGTTATTTGTGGGTTTGAGCAATCCCACCCTCTGGTGTATGGCTTTAATTAAAGGTTTGAAGATAGATACAATGTTCTCGTCTACCACCCATCCAACACACTCACTGAGCTCATAGTTTAATTCCCTCCAAAGGGGAGAAGTGGGAATAAACAGGAGAGAAGGCACTAGAGACAGGGAAGTAGTGTGTGTCTAGCCTAAATGGTGACTAATATAAATATTCCTTTGATGGTTTGGCTGCTTTTGCTAGAGTTTTAGTGCCTTGGAAACCACCTGATTGGCAGAAGTGCCTGGGGCTGAATCCTGCAGCGTGTCATCCACTGACATCCCCCCTGGATCCACCTTAACTCAAAAGGGCACCAGCTCACAGCTCTTCTGGCCCCTAGGTCCAACTCCAGAAATGTCACCTTTACTGCATCCAGGGAGTGACCCAGATGAACTGTCTTCTACTTTCTGGGATAAATCAATAAAGAGTTATTTCTATTATGTCAGACTATATTATTTATAAGGCATGCTTTCACACATCGTCTCTTTCGATCTTCAAACCAACCCTAAAAAATATTATTGCTCCATTGTTTTAGATTAAGAAACTGATGTTTACACTCAGCACATTTGTTCAATGCTACCAGGATGTTATTCTTTTTCTTAGCAGTCATTCCACTCTGGCTACACTATACACTTTTTTTTTAAAGAAAATACATTATTATTGATTTCAAAGAGGAAGGGAGAGGGACAGAGAAATAGAAACATCAATGATGAGAGAGAATCATTGATCGGTTGCCTCCTGCAGGCTCCCCTCCCCGCTGGGGATTGAACCTGCAACCCGGGCATGTGCCCTTGACCAGAATTGAAGCTGGGACCCCTCAGTCCACAGGCCAACGCTCTATCCACTGAGCCAAACCAGCTAGGGCTGATACGCACGTTTTAAAAAAATTATTCCCATTCACTTACCTTACTCTTTCTACCCTTTCAAACACAGAGAGATGGCAAAGGTCAAACGTGAAGCTAAATACAGAGTGGAGATTAACTCTACTATTTCTATAATAGGAAAAACACCCCAAATCCCTACAGCTACATCACAGAGAAGAGACCCAATTAATTCAGTGACAAGATCAGCCACATTGATCGGTGGAAGAGTCAAGTGGACAATACAAGTCATTGATTGAATGTTTTATTTTTCAGAGGCTTGTGTAGACATAGCCACAGGCAAGTCTCTTCTGAAAGTGTTACCATAGCACTAGCCAATTGGCTTGCTTGCCCAACCTCCTGTGTTTCACCTGGCCATCCTTTCAGAAACTGGCTCAGAGGTCTGATTGCCTAGGTCAGGGTCTGAGCAGCTCTTCTTGGATTGGATTGCTTTTCAAAGCAAATGGGCTTGCCTTTCAGGGCAGTCTTATTTCAATTACTAAGTACCTATTGACTCTATGCATCTACAAACTGCTCCTATTTTTGTGTGCAATCTAAGCACTGAAAGAGGGCCAATAGTGTTACCCCATCTTACAGACAGATAAGGCAATGAAGCCCGGAGAGGTTAGGTCACCCAGCAAGCTAGACTGGGGCCAAATTTGTTTTTTTCCCAGTTTGGATATTCTCTGAACTGTCTTCTACTTTCTGGGATAAATCAATAAAGATGCATTAACCTTGAGATTCAACTCAATTAAGGGATAACAGACAGGAATTAGAAGAGACGTCTTATCAGGACCATAACAAATGGAGGCCTAGTGAAATCTCAATAGGAGGAAATGAATAAGAGGGAAAAGCTAAAAGTACCTACGGTTATACAGTATCTAGCTCATAATTTGTGCTAGGTACTGTTCTAAGTGCCCACATAGATTAACTCAGTTAATCCCCAGTTTAGCCCTAAGAGTTATGTGCCATCTCATTTTACAGGTGAAAAACTGAGTCTTGCCCAAGGTAATTTACCCTAGGTCAACCTAAACCAAGTAATTTAACTCTGCAGGATATGTTTAGACACTTTGCTATATGCATCTCAAAGAAAGAGAAATGTCCTACAATACCATTTCTTTATGTTTTAAAGTGGAAAAGAATACGAAGAGACCAAACCAGACCAACCCAAACCACACATATAAACTTGATCATTTTCTTCTTTCCTGACAGCCTATATCTGTAAGAGTGTCACATTCAAAAGAACATAAGTTTTTACTGACCCCCTTCTAAAGAGACAACAAAGAGGGATAATTTCATCACGCAATACATGGCAAAACTTTGTCCCATTAGCAACTACTCTTCTTATCCTTTTTTTTTTTTTAATTCTCACTGAAGGATGTGGTTTTATTGACTTTTTAGAGAGATATGAAGGGAAGGGTGAAGAGAGAGGGGCGGGGGGGCGGGATTGGTTGCCTTCTGTAATGCCCCGACCAGGAGATTGAACCCTCAACCTGGGTATGTGCCCTGAGTAAGAATCAAACCCGTGACCTTTTGGTGTACAGGATGATGCTCTGAGCCACACCAGCCAGGGCAGCAACTCCTTTTCATGTCCTCTTAGACCCTTCAGTTTTCATTATCCCATAATCAACTACTAACTGTGATTTTCTCAGCCAGTTTCCTACAAAACTTCAAGCAACAGCCTAGAGTCTGAAAGATAAATTTATTCTCTCCTACAGACTCTAAGTAACCTTGGAGGAGACCTTGAAGAAGCAGTAACAAGCTCCAGCTTCTGAGAGAAATCCTGAACTCAACTAACAATGAGATCAAGGTGGAGTGGATGACTTTGGCAGGTGACTCACTGTGGAGCTCACAGAACGCTCACGCCTGCTAATGTTCACGCCTGGGAGCTAAGTTTGCTGTTACAAGTCTTGGCCCTGGGCTAATATGTGACTAGAAATTCAGGTGTTAAAAAGCATGTATGCCAAAACCAGCTGTTTCTTAGCAGTTGAGTTGAAGCAGCTGAGGGAATCTAAAATATCTCTCAGCATATGGGCAGCGCTGTCTGAAAGTCATAGCACTGTTGAGAGAAGATGGGAAGGCTGAAGTCTGAACTCCATGAAGGGGGAAGGGAGCAGGGAGTTAAAAAAAGAAAGGTATACAGTTGTCACTAGGTATACAGTTGTACAGTCTTTTATTTTCAACATCTCCTTTTCCATCTTGGACACCAGGAGTTCTATCAACACAAAAAGAACACATCTAAACCCCGTGGAACCCAAAACTCTTGTGCATGCTTCATTCACCTACATAAATATCTGCACGACTAAACAACGCCCTCTCCAGGCTCACCTGTAGTTTCGTTTTCAGGCTCAGCTCTCTAGAGAGCAATGACAGGCAGCCAAGAATCCACACACTCTTTTTTTAAGCACCTACATTGTGCCACAACCAAGGAGGTCACTGGAAATAAAATATTTTTAAATTTTTATTTAAGGTAAAGTCTAGATACTTGAGAAGGCCACAGTTGAAAGAGAGTAAGAGATCAGTAAATGACTAATTCAAATATGACATGGCCCAAAGGTGCCCCACATGGATACAGGTGATCTATAGGAAGGCTTCAGGGAGTAGATGATATGTGAATATCTGAATTGGGCCTTGACATGGGCTAGAAGTTTACCAGGTGTTCAGAAGAAAACTGCACTTTTCATCAATTGGCTATTGCATGATAGTGTATATATTTTGACTGAAAATGCAAAGCTCATATCCATTTCCAATTTTTAACAATCAGTCTGAAGTGGTCTTCATATTTTGACTTTATTAATACAAATGCTTTCACAAAGAGCATTTCTGTGCAGTCCTTGCATGAGTGTTAAATAAAATAGAATTTCCCACTTATGTGGGCACACTTCCTTTTCCCTTTATTCTCATCATTTGGATTGATGAGGTAATAAAAAGTCCTGAAACCAACTATTCAAATATAATAGAATCCATGCCCCTTGGGTCACCCTTATTTGTTCTCTTGGATAAGGATATTTTTTTTTGGAATAAGTGAAAAAGAAACCTTAAAGCTTACTCATTTTTGTAAAATAAACACAGGAACAGACACTTCTTTAAAAATGTAAGTTTGTGTGTACATAAACCAAGTCTTACTTTGGTACGAACAGAGAAAACTATGACAAAGCCTTCATATGGTGGAGTCACAAAGGTTGGCATGTAATAGGTTGAAGGAAACTGCCCAAGAGTGGCCCTGGGATTCACCCTGAATTCCAATCATTTCAGATTTATTCTTAATAGGCTGTGGTTGACATATACCAGGGCCTTGAAAAAAGTATCTCTTGAATGTATTGAGCAAATATTAAAAGCAATGGCCAATACTGGCAAACAATGGCAGGAAAAGAAAGTCTAATGCTTTGTAGTAGTGTCTACAGCCCAGAGCTTAGGCTCTTCAGAAACACTATACAGCATGGGTCTAAATATGTATTAGATGAAGAGGCATTCTCTCAAATGAGTTTAAATGGACTTTATCTTTAGGCAACCTACATGACACTTTTTTCTTAAAAATGTCATCATTATCTCGTTTTATCATTAGATCAGTTATAAAATATATACTGCTATTAATCCTATTTCACATATGAGAAGATAGAGGCTCCAAAGATTAAGCAAATTGTTAAGGTTGCACATCCCAAATGGCAGAGTCTGAGTTCAAACACAGGGAGTTCTGACTCCTGAGCTTTGTATGTCCTGTGCCAGGTCCTGGACCCACACACATCCTAGGTGGGAACTCACAAGGAGCATGCATGGTACTGGGGAAGTGGACACTTAGAAAGATCGGGAGGGCTATGAAGGCATGTGGGAGGCAGGGGAGCAGGGAGGAGGGGCTTATCGGCCTAGTTCTTCTGGCTCATTCAGGATCCAAGTAAGTTTAGACAGGGAACCCTGCTCTCTCAGGAAAGATCTGGAGGCTCAAGAGAAAGAGGGATTTGAGCTATAGAAGATTAAATCAGGCTTGTTGACTCAGAACAGGGTTTGGCACTTGGTATGACAAACCGACACACTGTGGCAATGCTAACCCATTTGAACTACCTACATGGTTAGGACTGGCCTTCGTGACTGGAGAGAGGAGAAAACTTGTAACTCTGCCATGGGATTTGCTTCTTGACCCACCAGAAAGGTGCCAGGGAAGCTGTCTGGGGACACACTTTGTAACCATGTTATGAGGCAGAGTTCTTGGTATGTTTTTCCTCCATTCGATCTGTTTGTTTTTCTGCTTTGTCGTGTTTTGTTTAGGTTCCTGTAAAAGGGCCTTTCAGGCCTCCACCCATAAACTAGCTGACATTTCCAAGGATTAAAACTGGATATGAAAAAGCTTAACTGCCACTTCATACTAATTGTACTGAGTTGTACTAAGTTCAAATATTCCCCCCAAAAATAACATTCATTTTTAAATAAACTTTGGGGGAGACTCTTAATGGTCCAGACATATTGCGTTTATAAACATCTTCTTTATATACAGTTTATCCTGTGAGCACCATGATGACAAAGGCCAAGTGTTACTCATCTTAGTATCTTACCCCAAACTGAGTGCTAACTAGCATGTTTGTATTATAAATTTTTTTTTATCATCTTCCTTCAATAGAATTTTGAACATTTGAGAGAGACCTTCTTTGTCTTGCTAACTGTTTATCCCCAACATCTGGAAGGGTACCTGACACCTAGAGGAACTCAATAAATATCTGATGATGAATGAAGGATGGATCAATTATAGGCTAGAAATACAGGGAAAACTTAAAATGTTTCCTAATAAATGAATAAATAAAGTTTAAAGACTACCCTTCTCCCCCAATAACTGGAGGGGTAAAACAGACAGTTGAGATGAAATCTGTTTATTATGCAAATGTCTGTCTGTAGGGAGGGGAGCTGGGGGGAGGTATTTCTCAGTGCTATGTTTGTAGCCAGTTATTTGGCTCTGTGTTATGTAGATGCACATTTTTAAAGTTCCAGATTTTAGAATAGCCAGTGGCATTCTTTCTCCCAAATATAATAAAAAATAAATAATCTGTAGTTTTAGGCTCCATATAATTTAAAACTCACTGCCATGAAACAACATCATTGCTGTTTCTCATAAACACATTTACATGGTCCTAAAACATGTTTACATTGTACACTCTCTTAGTATTGTTGAGGTTTTTAATAACTTTAAGATCTAGAAAAGAGGCTAGAAAACTTCAGATATGTACCAAGTTGACGAGGGAACACATGTTTGATATCACTTCACTTATAAGAACCCACTTATTTTTGAGGCTCAATTATACAGAATAAAAAATTTTAAAGTAAAAAGCAACAACAAAGGCACTTGATAAAACAAAAGAGAGAGAGAGAGAGAGAGAGAGAGAGAGAGAGAGAGAGAGAGAGAGAGAGGAAAAACACTCATGGACATGGACAACAGTGTGGTCATTGCTGGGAGGGGGAGCAAAGGGGAGTAGAGGGAGCTGGAGGAGAGTATGAGGGGATAAATGAGACTTGACTTGGGGTGGTGAACACACAGTACAGTGTACAAATGATGTGTTGTGGAATTGTACACCTGAAACCTGTATAATTTTGTTAACTAGTGTCACCCTAATAAATTAAATTTAAAAAGACAAAAAGGTCACTGCATTGGCAAACAGCCTTCATGAGAGCTGAGTGCTAAAGCCCATGCCCTTGGCCCACACGGAAGCTCCTTGGGCCCCTGCTCTCTGGCACATGGCAACCAGGAGTTTCCAAACCAAGGAAAATGCTGAGGACAAGTGCAAAGGGCTTGGGGGCTGCTGGAGACAGTGAGAAACAGTAGCAAAGGGCCAGGAAATTAGAGAGAAGGGTAATATCCAGGCAAAGGAATGCAAAGTGTCCACAAACGTAGTCCTCCTGGAATTATTTTGAATAAGAGTTTTTTGGGGACTCTTCCCCCTCCCTACGTGGGAGTCTATACTTGTTCTTCAATAAATTTCCACCTTTGCTATACAAAAAAAAAAAAAAAAGATTTTTTTTTATACCACACTGATTTTTTCAATGCAAAAATGTATTGTGTTAACTTTGCCTTGAAGGAAGAAATACATTTAATTTATTCTGTTCAGGTAGGCAAGGGATGATTGCATTGTATATGCATTTTCTTTTCAAAAATGCTTATTTTCTCAGCGGAAAGTTTGTCTTAGTCACCATGAGCCCTGAGATTTGGTCACCATACTTCAATTCACTTTCACTTCTATTATAAATCAAAACATGCAAAGGGACAATGGTACAACCACAGGGACAGCATAAGGGTGGTGTTTACTATAACATTTGTACTCAGTATGCCATTCTCTCAAGAACATTCCACTCCAATGCCTAACAATCAGCTCCGACTCTCACCAGCTAATTCCACACCAACAGACATGATGACCTGAATTAGAGCCATGCCCAGGGCAGAAACTCCCAGCCTTCCTACTGGTTCCCACCAATGTCCTGGGTTCCCTCACACTCTATTTTTATCTCACATATTTATTCTTGTTCCCTCTTCTTAATGCCACTGTTAAGCAGTTCATCCATGCATTCCCTTTCTTGTGCTGGCTCCCCTGAAATGTGGCTACTTTCCCTCAGTTTAATGTAGCTTCTTCTGAAAACAATGTCTGACTGTTGATTTCTCAGCTTCCACCTTAATGGCTCTTATGGGGTGAGCATTCCTTCCTCAGAAACAATTGAAGGCTTTTGCTATGCTCTAAAGCTATGATATTTTAAAGAATCCTATGTATCTTAGCTAGCTGTAAACACTGTTCTAAGATTTACTTTCCTATATAATGTCCCATTTTTTTGTATCTAATTAACTAGAGGCCTGGTGCATGAAATTCATGCATGGGTAGGGTCCCTAGGCCTGGCCAGTGATCAGGGCTGATCAGGTTCCCCGTCTCCCCATCCCCTCTTTCCCTCACCACCCGTGCGCTGCCACTGTGTGGTTCCCCCTCACCCCGCCTCTGCTTCCCCTCCTCCCCACCTCTTCCTTCCCTTGCTCCCTCAATGCCCCACCATGTACTGAGCCACCCCCTGGTGGTCAAGTGCACGTCATAGTGAGCATCGAACTCCTGGTTTCCCAGTCGAACTCCTGAGGAGACACTTTGCATATTAGCCTTTTATATATATATATAGATAGTTGCTCATTATAGACCCTACAGAAAAAGTAAAAATTTCTTGTAATTACGTCAATCTAATTATAAGCATGTGTGTATTTCATAAATATAATCACACACATACATTTTCATTATATGTATTGTTTATAAAGTTTTTTAATTGTTTACTCACTTAATGATTTAGCTTGAGTATTTTTCCACATCATTAAAATTTTATTTCAAAGACATTTTACCACATGATTTTTTTTTGGTGATAGAATAGATAGCATTGTAGTTGTTTAATCATTTCTTAATCGTTAGGTATTTAGGATGTAAGAAAGAAAAGATATCTTGCAGGTGAGGTGTAGAAAAGCACAAAGACTATGGTATCTTTGACATCCTGAGGCAAAGTCCTAGACTCGTGTGTGTGTGTGGGGGGGGGGGGGGAAGGAGGTTGGAGGGTAAACTAATCAATCATATGCTACTCTGACAGAGGTGCCTTTGCTGTTGCTTCCATTATGGTGGTGTTTCACATGCTTTCACTTGGGTGCTGCAGACATTAGGAATGACGATAGAACTTCAGTCATCTGTGTGCCATTTGCCATATGAAGACATATGTTTTGAACACATCTAGCTGTTTTAAAATAGTCTTAACTGCCCTATAACATAAAGTCTTTCCTAAAATAACTTAATCCACTTTGAAGTGAGCTACACAAGTATCTGTTTTCTTTGCCTGTCCTGCTTTCTTTCATTCTGCGCTCTACACTGGAAATGATCATATTGGTCATTTTTGTAGTTTATTAACTATATTTTTCAGCAGTAGAAAAAATAAGGAAGTACTGAGAAAATGTCTTCTTTAACATTTCAGCACAGAGTATTGCTATAAAAACTTTGGAAGAAAAATGGTACTAAGAATAAATTATTATAGTATGAATGAATAAGATAATATATCTAGAAAGGAAGCAGATTATGGAAAAGTATTTCTTCAAAAGAATAAGAAACTATAAATGTACATTGTGGTAGGATTGTAGCTTGAGCCTTGGTCCGAAACTCTTCACTGCTAAGGTTCAGACATGTCTGCAAATTTTTATCACACGTGTAGTAAAATATATAAGAAAAGTTTATTCAAATAGAACCCAACCTATTTCTGAGAAGTAGGGGTTGTAGTTAAAGTGACTCCACTGTTGGAATGGTTGTTGAACTTACATGGTAGTGCAATAGAAGTCTAGCAGGGGTTTGGTGGGGGCAGGCAGTGGCACTTCTCCTGGGAAGAATCCATCCCAGGGGAGGATAGACTCAGTTGAGATGCTCTTGCTCATGTAAAATTCTTAAGCATTGGTGAGGAGCAGGGAGTCTGCTTATCTCATCGTGTCTATGGCTTGAATCAGTCTCTGACCCAGTATCTTGGAAACATGTCCAGGTCTGGGGGGAAAAGAGGGCTAGCAGTAAAATTTGAAAGAACCCAAACTATCAACTCAATGTGATTCAAGCAACACTTCTTTAGGACTCCTATTTAAGCATAGAAGAAATCCATCCTCTTTGCTCCATTGAAGGCTATGGGACAGTCTGTATATTTTCAAAGCAAACACCGGGAGATAATAAGCAGGCCAGACAAGGCAGCAAGAAAGACAAGGCCGTTAGGCAGAACAGAGCACATGTACCGTGCCTTATAGGTATGACGGAAAGCAGTGGGGCCACCAAAGCAGTAGAGGCCATACTGGGCAGTTGGAGGTGTGTCATCCTTAATGGAGCTCAGGTAGATTCATGTGCTGTGAAAATTGTTCCTGAGCACATGGAGATAGCACCTGGAAACTCCCAGGACTTGGGGAAACTGACAGAGTACTGGAGTTCCTGCCAGAGCGGGTAGGGGATGCAGCGAGGTTCACTGGGTAACAGGTGTTCATAAGTCCCATGATTTACCTAATCCATTTTGATGCAGAAAGACTTCAATTTTAAATACGTTTTACAAGCAGTGAACTTCAAAGACCCCCTTTGGGTTCAATTAAGACATGCCCCTGTGCCTTCAAGTGTTTAAGGCAGTTGTTCCTCAATAGAGGGGCAGCTAAGCGAATGCATACCTAAACAGGAGGATATTGACAAAATGGCCTCTGACAAGGGCTTCTGTTTTCTGTTTTTAAACCGCTGAATCCACATTTGTATTTTACGTCAAGACCTGAATAGATAGAAACAGGATGGTAATGATTACTCAATTTTGCTCAAAATATAGATCTTGACATGGTTTTTCCTGTGGGAGTATGGTGTATACTCACTTTCCCTCCCTCTATGCCTTCTTATTTTGTTTATTTAAAGTTTTATTTATTAAACTCTATGTGATATAAAGTTTTATTAAGGATTACAATACAATTCAAAGGGAAAAGGGTCCAATATATAGATGATCATTTAGTTGTTCTTATCTTATATAAGCTCTTACTCTCTTCAAGTCAATTAAACATATACCAATGCCTTGGCAGCATCTTCACCAAAAACATCTGATGTGACCGTTATTATCATTTGATTTAGGCAATTTTCTTTGAGGCTTCTTAGAACTGTACATATTGTAGCACTAGACGGTGCAATGTAGATCATCTCTCTTGACTCTCAGATTTTAGATTGTGTGGATAATAGAAATGCACAAGGCACAGTCAGCAGTCTTATGGCTACTCCATTCTTCTCTTTACAATACAATCAGAATCAGCAGTGTGGCCAGTTAAACATCTCAAGTCTGCCATCAGTGAAAATTCACAAGTAATTTTAAACTACTGCGTTCAGTGTTTGTGTGAGTTTAATGACTTGATATGAAGAACACATCAAGTCCTTAACTAGGATAAAATACATGAATACAGACTAAATGGCAGCAGAGTGCACTGTAATAATCCTAGGAGTTTAATGATTATTTTCATACAATGTATAGATCGTCCTTTAGGAAATTATTAAGGATTACAAAACAATTCAAAAAGAAAAGTATTCAACATACAGATGTTCATTTAGTTGTGCCAGAAACACACAAGGTGCTGAAAGTAACTCTCACACACACACACACACACACACACACACACACACACACGCACACACGTAGATTTAGCTACACACCCACACATCAGGTAAGTGAAATATTGATTTTTTGAGAGGAGGAGATTGAGATATTTTGTTGAATGTGGGTCCAGAGAAAATCCTACCTAATAATCCTACCTAATAATAGACAAATATGCAAATTGACCATACCTCCGACACACCCAAAAGCCACGCCCACCATCCAATCAGAGCGAGCATGCAAATTAACCCAAACCAAGATGGCTACAGCCACAGAGAGCAAGGTTTCCTAGGTAACAGAGGAAGCCAAGCTTTCTGCCTGCCCTTGCCAGGCCTAAGCCTCCACTCAAGCTACAAAATTTTAATTATAGAAGGTAAACAAATTCAAACAAATGGAGGCAGAATGGAGCTTGAGAGAGCAGGCCAGGGTTGCCGCCTGCAACAGGGGAAGCAAAGCTTTCCGCACACCCTGGCCGGGCCCACCCGGTTAAGGCAACAAAGTTTCAATTATAACCCCAACACAAATGGCTGCCGGCCTCAGAGGGAGCCCCAGGCTTGGCTCCGCTCCAGGCTACAAAGTTTCAATTGTAGAAGGAAAATAAATTCCAGATACCAGGGCCTCCGCTTGGGTTGCCAGGGGGCGTGGACAGCCTGCAAACCACCACAGGCTCCTCGCTCAGGCCGCCCCACGCCCCAAGGGAACCCCCACCTGATCCGGGACACCCTTCAGGGCAAGCCAGCTGGCCCCCACCCCTGTACCAGGCCTCTATCCTATCTAATAAAAGAGTAATATACAGATTGATCATCACTGCAACACACAATATAGCTGCCCCCATGTGGTCAAAGATCCTGCCCCCACGTGGAAACAAGATGGCCACCACAAGATGGCCATCAGGAGAGGGCAGTTGGGAGGCACCCAGCCTGCAAGGGAGGGCAGTTGAGAAGGACCAGGCCTGTAAGGGAGGGCAGTTGGAGGTGATCAACCCTGCAGGAGAGGGCAGTTAGGGGTGACCAGGCCAGCAGAGGAGGAAAGTTGGGGGCAAACAGGCTGGCAGCAGAGTGGTTAGGGGGTGATCAGGCTGGCAGGCAGAAGCGGTTAGGGGCAATCAGGAAGGCAGGCAGGCAAGCAGTTGGGAGCCAGCAGTCCTGGATTGTGAGAGGGATCCCATATTGGAGAGGGTATAGGTTGGGCTGAGGGACAACCCCCCTCCGTGCACGAATTTCATGCACCGGGCCTCTAGTCTTATATAAAAGTTATACATCCATAATTTGTAAATAATACATATGTATAGGTAAAAATTCTATATAGTATGTTCATACACAGATATAGGAGGTTATTTGATGCTTGTAAGTTCTTGACACACCATTATTTAACTATGGGAAAATAAATTCTGATTAAATGATGGAGAAAACAAAACAAAAATAGCCTCTTCCCTTCCAGATAATGTAGTAATTTTGCAATTGTAATGGAAATCTAGCAAATTAGGTATTTCTCTTTGTCCAAAGAGGTAAGGAGAGCGTTCTTATTCTATTGTTGAACTCTATAGGTAAAAATTCCTCTAAGAGTAAAACTAACCCTAATATATGCTAATTAGTCTAGTTCTTAATCATTAACAGGTCATTGAGATTAAGCTAGGAAAGGTAATTTCTAGAGATAGAGCTTAAGGGAGAGAAGTTTATGAATCAATAATCCATTGATTAAAGACTTTTACACTTTTTAAAATCCTATATAATAAAGAGGTAATATGCAAATGGACTGTCACTCCAACACACAAGATGGCCGCACCCATGTGGTCAAAGATGGCCACACCCATGTGGACACAAGATAGCTGCCACAAGATTGCCAGCAGGGGAGGGCAGTTGTGGGTGATCAGGCTGGCAAGGGAGGGCAATTAGGGGTGACCAGGCCAGCAGGGGAGGGCAGTTGGGGGCGACCAGACCTGTAGGGGAGGACAGTTTAGGTCGGCCAGGCTGGCAGGGGAGGGCAGTTAGGGGTGACCAGGCTGGCAGGGGAGGGCATTTAGGGGCAATCGGGCCAGCCAGGGAGCAGTTAGGTGTTGATCAGGCTTGCAGGGGAGTGGTTAGGGGTGACCAGGCTGGCAGGCAGAAGCGGCTAGGGGCAATCAGTCAGGCAGGCAGGCGAGCGGTTAGGAGCCAGCAGTCCTGGATTGTGAGAGGGATGTCCCAGATTGGAGAGGGTGCAGGCTGGGCTCTGGGACACACCCCTCCCCCCACATGCACGAATTTCGTGCACTGGGCCTCTAGTAAGTAAATAAATTACCATGAAGTCCCTTTAAGGAAATGGCAGATAATCCAAGTTTACTCCCATTTGGCATACAAATGAACCATTCTACAATAATATTATCTTGACTGCAATAAGAACAGAGTCTTTGTTTACATACAAGCTGGAAATTTTTTGAATAATTATCTTAAGAGCAGGGAACATACTACAATCTCAGAGGCCAAATTATGACCTCACTTATGTCAAAGACAGTACAAAGAGCCCCAAAAAGGATAAGAAATGGACAGAGAGAAGAGACAGAGAAGCAAAGTGGCTGGAGAAATGTCTAGCAGAGCCCAGCATAACATTGGCATCTCTTCCCTAATCCTTCTGCCTGTCTGCAGAAGCAACACTCATCAACCACCCACTTCTCTCCCCTCTAAGCAATGCCAGTGATCCCCTTCCCATGCTTTATCAATACCCGACATGTCAAGGTAACTAGGCCACACAGAGCAGCCTCCAGAGCAGCATCTTCTCATTAAAATAGGACTTCTCATTCACAAGATTAACAAAATAGAACACAATATCTTAATTAAGCCTGAACTATTCAATAAAAATATGTTCTTAAACACACTGGCACTTGCCCCTTGAAGTCAATAATACTCTACTCCTTGATGTGCGTGTTTATTTGTTTTAAAGAAAAGATAAGCAGTTATTTAATCTGGCAGTAGAGGAAAACTATACCAACTGGTTAGTATAGTAGATGCGGAAAGAAACAAGGATTGAGGAGTTCTGGACTGACATCTCCTGCTGCCCCTAATTTGCTTTGTAACCTTAGAAGATAGTCTCTTAGCCTATCTGGGCCTCAGTTTCTCTACATATAAGTTGAGAGAGTAAAAAGTTGATAATATGCTTGTTTGATGATCTGTGATATAGCCACATCAGTAAATTCCAAAATGTCATGTCAGAGATACTATTTAGAGCATTAATTAGAGTATGTGGTGACTGACTGAAGAGTCATATATCATTTTAATATACTTAAGAAATATAAGCTCTTACTCTTTCCAAATAATTAAACATATTTTAAGGCCCTTGGCAGCATCTTCACTAAACACATCTGATGTGACCCTTATCATTTGAGTTAGGCAATTTTCTTTGAGCCTTCCTAGAACTGTGTACATTTTAGCACCAGAAGGGGCAATGTAGATCATCTCTCTTGACTCTCAGATTTTAGAGGTGAGAAAACTGAGCTCACGGTACAACTCAGCAGCAAGAATAATAGTAGAGCCCAGATCCACGGTTTATGTCCAGTGATCTTTCCATTGCTGAAGGCCACCTGTAGAAGTTTGAGTTGGACACATGCCCATTAGGCCTTGAGAATCCCAGTGAGATCATGAGCAGGCTTTTGTTTCAATAGCTCATATGTTCACGGGCCACCGAGAGGTTAATAATATAAATGGATACCGTGTCATCATCTAACCAATAAATCATATTCTTGTCCATATGTAAGCAAGATTCAAGGGGACAGCAGATTTCCTTGAAACAACTCTAGATAAAAGAAGAAAAATCACAGCAGATATGTAGCCAGCTCCAATGATCCCTGCTTCTTGGTATTCATGCCCTTGTGTGGTTCCCTGCCAGAGTCGGTCTGTGAGGCTAGATCATATTTGTCCCTGGTTTCTGACACAGAGCTCCTAAAACCCTTGTAATTTACTGATAAGGGTGATAGAAGTGCATTTTGTTATAATGAGGTGACTCGTGAAAGCCCCTGGATAGCTTCAGGATGGGGGCTGGTGATTAGAAGGAACAAGACTCATCAGAAGTTTAGAACTTTCAGCTCCACCCCTGAATCCTCCAAAAAGGAGAGAAGGGCTGGTGATTAAGTCAAACACCGATTTCCAATGATGTGATCAATTATGCCCACTAAATGAAACCTCCATAAAACCCACTAAAGGGTTTTGAGTTGGTTCCACCTTGGTGAGTACATCCATGTGCTTGGAGGGTGGTGCACATGGAGAGAAGATGGAATTTTCAAGTCCTGCCACCCCTCTGGCCTGTAATTCCATACCTACTCCTTCACTTATTCCATACCTACTCCTTCACTTATTGTCCCATAGTGCAGCATGTTTTCTTCAGGCCCAAGCTGGGCCAGAGGCTTACAATGGTTGGAGAAAAACTAAAGAGAGAGCAAACACTACAGAATCCTATCCCAGGAAGTCATGAAACGAATGAAATGTCAGTAAAAACAGAAAAGAAGTCAGCAACATGGTGCCTGTCTTCAAGTTTCTTAAACACTCAACAAGAAATAGAAAGCACAGAAACATTAACCCAAGGAATAAAAGTATAAAAGTAGGGCATGTTTTTAAATTTTTAAAATGTTTTAAAATTGATTTTAGAGAGAGGAAGGTAGAAGGAGAAAGAGAAACACCAATGAGAGAGAAACATCTATTGGCTGCATCCTGCACTCCCCCTTCCGGGGATCGACCTGTAACCCCAGACATGTGCCCTGACAGGGAATCCAACCAGCAACCTCTCGGTGCACCAGATGATGTTCAACCAACTGAGGCACATTAGCCAGGCAAACGTACGGCGTTTTCAGAGGGACCATTTAAATTGCAAGGGCTGGTGGGATTGACAGAAGGAGATGACCAGAGTAGATGTGCTTACTATAATAAATATATGTCTATATAATCCCTCAGATGGTATGGAATTTTATATTTATTAAGGACTTTTCCCCCATTTATAATTTCGTTTCAGATACTTATTATAATGAGGTTGGCAGGACAGATGCCAACGACTTCATTTTACAAATGAGCAAGCCGGGACTCACTAAGCTTTGTTGACTTGTTCAGTATCACAGGGCTTGTCAGTAGTGGAATATAAAACAGCCCAGCTCTCCTACCTCGTCCTTTCTCTGCTGCCTCCTCTACTTCTTTGAACTGTTTCCTGTGAAGATGTAAGTTCTAAAGCAGGACTAGCATTGTCTATATCTACAAAGAAAACACGCATCCAAGAGTGGCAAGGAGTGCGGGATGGCTGTGGGAGAGCAAGAAAATGTGTGGGAAGGAGAGGATCAAGGCAGGTGGAAGAGTCCAGATGTAGAATAGAAACTCCAGGGTGTGAAGTGTTGAAAGCATGTTGAGCAGTGACTAAGGGAGTCATGGATATTAGATAGCAAATGCTCCCCTCTGACCCCCTGACTAAGTTTTTCTGCTATATGGATTCATGTGTGAATCATCACAAACAAATCAGCAGTATCTTCACAGAGTGCATTACCCAATGCAGGTATATACACTCTCTCTTGGGCCTTTTCTAAATCTTAGTCACAGTGAGTGGCATAATTCTCAATTCTTGTTCTCTGGGTCTTGTATCCAAGGCTTATATTCTGGTCTGGACCAAAGTTGATCCTCTTTAATTCTTACTGATAATTCATATTGTCACCCGCACTGACACTACATAAGCCAGTGCAAGGAAGGTGCCGCTCAAGTCAACTTCCTCCACAGAGTGCAAAGACAGGAGACGGTGCCTTGCATCTCTTAGGCTCTACAGCATTGGTTCTCAACCTGTGGGTCCCGACAGGTTGAGAACCACTAGCAGGGGCGCCTAAGACCATCGGAAAACACAGATATTTACATTACGATTCATAACAGTAGCAAAATTATAGTTATGAAGTAGCAACAAAAATAATTTTATGGTTGGGGGTCACCACAACATGAGGAACTGTATTAAAGGGTCGCGGCATTAGGAAGGTTGAGAACCACTGTCTTCGAGAAACCAGATGGAAGGTTTCTGAAGGGATAATGGGGTGGGGGCTGATTAGCATGAGATGCCAGATGAGCACAGTGGACCACAGGATGTTATGATGCTATGTCAACCTTTCCATAAAGATCTTGTGTGGCCTGAAGCTTTCATGTTGAGAATGTACATTGATTTCTGTGCTTACAAATAAAAAATGTATCCCTAAATGAATAAAACAAAAATATTCTACTAATATTCAATCTCTCCATACTACCCATCCCCAACATTCTTATCTATTTTTATAAGCAACAATATTTTGGAAAATGAAAATTCTTGAAATCCTCAATCACAGCGCTATCCCAAAGCCTGGACTTAGTTCGAAAGCTCTGTGGCTCTGACTCAGTAGAGCCAGTTATCCTCTTTAATTGGATCGACGCCGACAACTGTAATTACCTTAGATGATATTGCCTGTAATATAATTATGCTTCCTTCGTCAGCCTGAGCTGGACTTGTGGAATACATACAGAAGATGCCACCAATTACTGAGAGGTGAAGGAGAGCATCATATTGCCTCACAAATCATGTTTGTTACTGTATAATATTTTTAATATTATACAGGAAGCTGAAGAAATTATCCCTGTATAGTGAGATGGCTACATTCCAGAGCTATATTTTTATTTAAATAAAAAGTATTTTAAGGACCTAACATGAACTACTGATAATAAATCTGTATTTCCTCACTATTTAGTTACTGCTTATTATTTATAATAACTGATTATTATATAAGTGATTACATCCAAAAGGCATTTTTACAAAGCATACAATACATAGTAAAGTTTAATTTGATTGTTTTCCTACGGTTTGAAAACTTAGTTTCTAAAAGTAACATAATAAATAATAATAGATACCTTTAAAATACTAGTTTTTATAATAGATGGAGCCATAATTAATACCCAAGGAGCCAGCTGCTTTGCTACAATGATGCCTCTTTCTATTTTCCAATTAACACATGGAGAACTTTACATTTTTTCCACGGGAAGCCCAGCCTCTAATCAGGACGAGGCTGCCAAGTGTACTGCAAACACATGCAGTTTGGGAGACATGGCACATACCGAAATCCACTCCAATCCTATTAGCTTTAGCATTGCTCTCATTAAAAATAGAGCTGCTTGTGGGTTTTCCTTCTCAAGCATATGAGGCATGGAACTTGGACATGTGCCCTTTTGAAAAACTTATTCCTGTATTCACAAACCAGATGGTGCACGTCAAATGCATCCTGATTTTCTAATGGAATAAAAAAGGGTTCCTGGTGTGTCCTTTAATGAGATTAACGCATCCTCCATGGCTAGTTTTGACAGATACTCCTGGAAAGTTAAACAACTTGGCTAACATGGTTCTGCTGGACCCGACAGGAAGGCTCCCCCGAGCTGAGGGCTGGGGCCTGCATTTTAATTCTTCCACTGTGGACTTTAGGAGAGGCACAAGCATGCCGCAGCTGCTCACAAAGAAACCCCCTGCCTTTGAACATCAGAGACAAGAGTCTGCTGTCTCATAAAAGGGCTAATCAAGCAAGAAACAGAGTCGATCTCCCTGTCTCTCTCATTGGTCCAGCCCATGCGTGGTCAGGCCACCAAGCCATATCCTGAGGGTGCCCTCATCATTACCACTACCGATAAAAACCTAATTCTGGGCACTCCTGACTTTGGGATACCGCACAACAATAATGTATTCAAAGTCAATAAAATTATGCTGGTTTTCCCCAATGAATCACAGAAGCATATAATGTAGCTTACCCTGGAGAAGGCTGGTTTGTGTGGTCAAAAACCTGAAGGGAAAAAAAATAGAGGAATGGATTAATATTCTATTCCTTCTGACCTTTGTCACCACAATTGTCATTTTCCAATTTGCTGTATCTATTGCTTGAAGTAATAAAATGGTTTAAGCCAAGTTGGATTCTAACCTGAAGCCAATTTCTGTATTTAATTCCACTATTAAGCTAGGAATAGGTTCAGCTGAGAGGAACAGACTTGAGTGAAAAACTGTCCCAGGTTAGACACTGTAGTTGTGAAACATTTTTTTTTTTTGAACTTTCAACAACTTGAAGATCTCAGCTATGTCTTTTTTTAATCTCCCTCCACAGATGAGAAAAAATTTTCCTTGTGCTGAGACACCATTTCATGCAACATCGTATCTCATTTTTCTTCATGAACTGCTCTCATTTAACAGTTGGGCTGGAACAGCACGCATTACCACCAGGTTCAGTCATATAACATCCACAATCTGGAAATAACAAGTTGGAAACTTCGCATCCTACAAAATAAATCAGTCACTCCATCAGTTCTACAAGCCTGAGAGTCTGAAAATTGAAGGCAGGTATTTGAACAGCACTGTGCACAAGCTGTTGCTGAGTTAGATGCTCAGTTAAGCTGAGCACCATGTCTTCTTCCCAGTTTGCTTTGCAGAAGCCGCTATTTTATATTTTAAATATGTGTATCCTCTAACTTTGCTAGATTGTCTTAATTAAAAATACCACCACCACCTCCAAGTGATGGGTTCATCAATACTCAAGGAACTGAAAAAAAATGTCCCCAAACGTCATGTAAGTCCCTGGGACTGGGGAGCTTTCCTCTCTTTAAGGTGTACTACTGCTTCGCTTCTGGGTGTTTTGGCACTGGGGATAAAAAAAAAATATTTAGCAAAGAGCTACCAAATTCATCAAAAGGTTAAGATTCTTTTTACTAGTATTTTAGCCCTCTTTCTTAATGGACAAAAATTGATTGATTGATTTACCTAGAACATTCTTAGCCTTAGGGCAGAAACAGTGTTCTGTGCAAAACAGTGGACTGGATTTAAAAGAGAAAAAGAAAATCAACATTCAAAAATGGAAGAAAACAGAGAAAACAAGGTCTGAAAGCATATTAAAATTCTTGTATTTATTTAAAAGCTAATGGATGTGTTTCAGGTGCACCGAATTATCATGTGGGTACTGGCTCTTTATCTTAGTTGGAAATGAACTTACATTATGACATTAAATTCACCTGGATAGTTTATACTATCACCTTAGTTTCCTGAAACTCCATGTACTTTTTGAGAAAACAAATTAAGGCAAGTGCTTCTCCAATAAATCCACAACCTCTATTGCTTCCCTCCATCTCCCTCCCCACACTGACAGTGAAACTACTTTCAGCAAGAGGGTTCTCTAAGTGGAAAGTTTGTTGACCTTTCGGGAAAAGGCAGGGGGTGAAAAAGAGAAGCAGCTAATTACTTGCCACTGGCTAGAATGAAGTGAGAAGGACTATCTGAACCCGAGTAATATTAATCCTCTTTTACTCTGATCTCATCTCTGACCCTTCTACTATTTATTGCTTGGGCCTTTGCAAGTACCATGCCCCCAGCACAGTGATTTGCATCTTAGGGGAAATATTTTCTAAATTTAAGTGTGCATGAGGATCCCTTGGGGAGTGTACTCAAAATGCAGATTCCTGAGCTCCAGCCCAGCTCTACTAAATCGGAATCTCTAAAGAGTTAGCACCCAGGAATGTCCATTTTCTTTTTCTTTTTTTAACCCTCACCCAAGGATATTTTTCCCTTAATTTTTAGAGAGAGTGGAGGGGAGGAAAGAAAGCACAGGGAGGCCAGACCTTATAAGCATGGACATCTGAGCAGCTTCGCCAGGAAGCTACAGCTTCACGCTCCCCAGGGAACCACTGGTTAAAATCCCACACTCCCTGACCTGCACTTGCCTGAGCCCTCGCCTATTTTCTCTCCATAGCCATGTGGCCTTAAGCTTGGCCGATGGCTGTTCAAACCCCACGGGCAATGGACTGCAGCTGGGGACACAAGCCAAGCTAGCCTGATCTGGACTGGACTGCACGTTAACATGGGACGGAAATTCTGGGTAGTGGCCTTTACTCTGGCCCCGCTGAAGACAAGATGGGACTTCTCCCATGGCAGGACAGATGGGAAGGGGACATTGGAGGGAAACCCCTTAATTTCACATCATCAATAAAGTTTTCCACGAAACCCCATCCTCCCCGGGGGGCCTCAGGAAATTCTTTTCTTCGGAGCACCCCAAGAACTCCACGCCCACAGGTAACAGTAATATATAAGTGCAACTTGTTCATTATTTCCAAATGTCTTTCCTTCTCCGTTATGACTTTGTTCACTTTGATAATCCATAAATCACTGAAAAAGGGAGAACATTTAGGTAATATGGATGCTAATTAATGTGGCCTTATTTACTGTTTAACTCCACATAAGTTATAGAATCCTTGAAATTTATAGCTAGAAGGACTTCAGAAAAGATTTAGTGTAATCCTTTCATTTTTAAATATTTTTTAGGTGAAGAAACTTTCATGCAGAGAAATTAACTAACTTTAGGATTATTTTATAAATGGGAATGATCAGAAACATCAATAGAACGTTTTCACTGTGATCTTGAATGATTCCCAAGTTTCTGCTTAATTTTCACACCTTCTCAGTTGAGATGGAAATAACCACAAAGCAAACAATGTAAGTAAATACAATTAATCATAATTAATTATGTACTGTCTTGGATTTGCCTAGAACCAAATACTACTGAAATGGACACATGACATCCTGCTGTTGCTAATTTTCCACCAATTCATGAAACACTTCATGCTTTTCTTATGATTGCACAAACCTTTCAATTTCCTATTATAGTGAATATCATGAAAGGCATCAAAGTGCCTGAGTCCATGCCACGAAGTCCTTGAGTGTGGAATGGCAGTTTCCAATGCACAGAGTTTACATGAATGATAATCAACTTATTATCATTTTCTTTTATCATCCTCAGAACTTCATTTCCTTCATCTATCAATGTTGGGATTGAAATGGATGATATCTAAGTATCTTAAAACATGATACAATTAAACTAAAATAAAAAGGCTGGCATAAAGATGCTGAGTTTTAATTTAAAACATATATGAACGTATTTGAGAAATGATCATCTCTCCCATCACCATCATTTCATTGGAAAGGAAAATTTCAGCACTAAAAGCATAGGAAGCACATAATTTCAAAATAAAGACAATCCTTAAGTTGAAAAAAAAAAGAGTAAAATACTATATTATTCTTATGTTTCCCGTATTGCTGTAGATTGGCGATTTTCAACTGGTGTGCTGCAAGAATTTTTAAAACATGCAGTACCTGACTAGTCAGGGGCACAGACCTCTGTCCCCTTAGATTGTCAGATAAAACAATGACAAGAGCCAATGCTACCACAGCCGTCCAGTGTGAATGAGTCAAAATCACACCCACAGCAAATAAAATACATTTTTTGGTGTGGCACAGAATTCTAGTAATTAGTTTATGTGTGCCAGGAGATGAGGAAGGTTGGAAATCGCTGCTGTCAAGTCACAGTGACTTTGCCCTGGACCAGCCCCAGCCACGCTTGTGGAGTTCTACAGAGAACTTAGAGGCAGTGTTTCCCTGGGTGTATCTGACTCAACACTCCTCCCCTGAGATGCTTCTAAATAAGGGACTTCCTGGTTTTAGAATAAAGGAGTGTGTGGTGGGTGCTTGACAGTATAATTCCCTTTCAGAGATTCTCGGTGAATAATATAGATTCAGAGTTCTCTTAAAATTAGGCAAAATGTTAACTTTATTTCATCTCCCATTTAAAATAGTTATTTACCCCAGGAAGCAAGTTTTGCACATAGCACCCAAGAACATTCTGAAAAACTAGTGTTCCGCATAGCGCACACTCAAATTGGTCTATGACTTCCCTTAAATCAACTCCACGTCCTAACCTACCACTTACAGTTCATAGGCCCACCTTTCTCCCACTCCCCAATGTAACTTTGGAGAACTCTCTGATCTACACTCAAGAAATCTTAGTTAGGTGATTGGAAGGGAGCCTACGTGGCAGACAGCAGCTGCAAGGCCAGGATAAAGCCCTGGGAGAAGGCTGGGTCTTCATGAGGGAGATGTATCTCCCCTCCCATCAGATCAAGCCATGCAAGCCGTGACTTACAGGTCTTTCCTCCTGATCATTTTGGTAGCTTCAGCTGGGGGTAAGGAGAATGAAGTAACAGTGGCTTCAATAAGGTAACTTTTATTTTTCTCTTATCTACACAATTAGTTACATAGTCCCAAGCAGTGATTCTCAAAGCCCGGGGGAGCAGAATCAGCATTGCCTGGAAGCTGGTTAGAAATGCACGTTTCTGAGACTTTCCCACACCTGCTGAATTAGACCGAGGTTCACCACGCCCTCAGGGTGAGGCTGATGCTAACCTTTCAGAAACACTGGTCCAGAGGTAGTGGTCCAGGGCTGGAATGGGGACTCTGCCCCAGGAAGTCATCCAGGAATCCAGGCTCCTTCTCTCTGGATGCTTCACTCACTATGCCCTAGGGTGTTTCCCTTGTATGCAAGATCCCAAATGACTTGCTACCAACATTTTCCAAAGCTGGCTTCTCTTGAGTTCCTCAGCCACATCAACTCTCCCTGGACTGCTCCTAACTGCCTCTGTCCTGTCCACTGATTCCAACCTAGTCCATCCCCACAAAGTTATCTTTTCTTTAAGTAATTTTTATCTCTTTCTTACTAGATCATCATCAGATCCCCTGTTGGCAAAGGCCAAAAAGCAATGAAGGTCACAGAGCTTTTCAATATCTTTTCCTCAATTATCCCTCAATCCGTTCCCTGGACACCTTTTGGATCCCAGCTATAGTTAACACTATATGTTTCCAGAACCTACCACAGTGCTTTGGCCTCCATGCCTTTGCACAGGCTGTTCCTATTGCTTAGAATGCCTATGTTCAGATTCCTCTTACAAACCCCTGCCCCCACTTCTTCCAATATTCTTTTGTCATTTAATAAACATCTACTCATCTCTCAAAATTGAATCTACTTCTCTGGGGCCTTTCTCAATTAACTCACGCTTGGTTACTTGCTTCCTGTGCTCCCATTATAGGTATTCCTATCTATTTGAGAACACTCGTCAAATTGCATCATACTTTTCTCTGTACACGTATGCCTCCCTCATTAGATGGGAGCTTCTTGGAAGGAGGCACTGATACCTGTTCAATATATATTAAATGCCTACTTTGTGCCAGCAAGTATATACCCTGAAGCACAGGGCCTCAAATAGTATCAGTGTCCAAAGGTTAGCCAATAATTCCTGGTTTAAAGCAAGAATAAATGACTATTTCCTGTAAGTTCTCTCAAGCAAGTAATGGTTGCAATTAACACCTACTTCCAATGTAACTGTGGGTACCCATGAGAGACATGCATGGAACTATTTCAGTTGTTCGTATGGTGTTGGATTTGCTAAGTTTGAAAATGGGAAAGGATTTTCAAAATAAACATTGGCCTTTGAAGAGCAAAAGCAGAAAGCAAAAGAGGGAAAAGAGGAGGGGGGCGGGGAAACAAAAAAGAATAAACAAACCACACTGGGGTCAGGGCAAAAAAAGTGAAATTTCTGTGCTCAAAGCAAGGAATGTGTTTGTACCTAGGGAAATTGGGAAAAATGAGTCCTGATACAGCGATTTCAGCTCTGCAGAGAAACAAATAATATCCTTCTAAGTGTAATGGCACCTGCCCCTCTTGCTGAGCAGGAGACAGTGAATTATGTTGTCTATGCACTGATGAGTTTAAATTCCCTCAGGCATAGTTGACTGTGGTACCACTTCACCCTGAAATCTTTTCTTTCAATTTTCTGAAAGAAGAATGTCTTGATGCTTGTAGTTTTTCTTCTGATTATTTAAAAAAAATGAAAGTCTTTCCAGGCAATTGTCCAAACATAAGCACTTAAATTAAAATGCTCATTTTCAACATTTCTCATGTAATTCCCTATCTGGATTGAGGCTAGAGATCTTTTATTGACTAATCATGGGACAAAGAGTAATGAATACTTCTGAAATTTCAGACCAAGTTAGACTCAAGGGCACTGAGCAGAGATGAGTGGGACTGTCGTGGCTCCTCGGAAGAGGCATAGGGCAAGCCAGTTTTTTTATGATCTGTCCTGTGCCAAGACATAGCTTTGTTGATTCCATCAGTGATTCCATTCTGCAAGGTTATGTTCATTGTTGTGCTTTGTACTAATCTGATAAGAAAAACAATGTGATTGCCAATTTGTTACTTTTCATAATGAACCAAGCCATATACATCTATGCAGTCATGATGAATAATTGTTGGATGTAAAGCAATATGGACTGTCGTTACAATATGTTTGTCAATGATAGCTACTATACAATGCAAATGAAAAATTCAACAATCTTTTAATAATTTTCATGAAGGGTACTTCGAGATAAAAATTTTTATTTATGTAATTTTCATAAGATATAATTTGACATAGTCTCTGTCTCCTAAGGAAGAGGTTTGTTGTAAACACACTAGCTGGCAATTACCATACAGTTTAAATGACTAATTTAAAAAACTCACTCCACGACCATTGATAAAAATGGCCACACTTATAGCTGAAATGAACACTGAGGAAATGGATCTGCCTGGCACCCATATCTAGGAAGACAATCACAGCAAAATGGCCCAATCATGACTTCAATTTTGTGATGAGACACAATTGATCTGTTGTCTGAGTCAGGAAAACAATCCTATCTTAGTTCCTGCTTTACCACTCTTTGTATCCTTGGATGTGAAGAAGAATGGGAAGAATTCGTTCACAGTGACAGGGTAAGACATCTGCTATGTAAGATGTTAGATCTCTTTTTTTTTTTTTTTTTACAACATTTACTTCCCCACCTACCCTTCTCTTATGGCCTCCAAATACTTAGATATTGATTTTTAATGAAATGTACTTATGAACCAGGGATCATATCTTCCCAACTCCCATTACCTTGATTTCAGAAAGAACATCTAGTTCAGCAACTGCTAGAAACTTATGTTAGGGCTGAAAAACTTAGGAAATGTCTCCAAGAATACCACTGACAGCAGAAAACAACTGCTCCCTTCTGGATTTCATTCCTATCCCCGAAGTTTATCATTTCAGACTGGTAGATGTTGTGGTCTTTAGGCAGCTATTTATAGTAGTCAGCTTTCTGCCCTATTCTTTACTATGGCTCTTTCAAAATGTTACTCTTTCCACATCTACCACATCTCTTACCCGTGTCAGTAGATAGCCCTCCTTCTTTGACCCCAGAGATACTAGAAGCCAATACACTGGAACTCTTTCAACATCCTGAAACTTCTGGACCTACCTCCATGTCCCATTCTCCCTCCACACATCTGCTGTCTTTACTTGACTTCACCTGCTTCTCTCCTGATACAATGAAAGTAGTATTTCTCATAGCAAAGCTGAACCCTATAAATTCTGGGTCCTATTCTCTTAGCTCTTCTCTCCTATACTTTCAACTTTTAGTGCATCTTTCCTACTAATATCTAAAATAAAAAAACAAATAACAACTTTCCATCAACCTTTCTATTTCCTGGAAATCAAACTTCTTTAAAAAATTGTCATCTGTGTTAGCCAGTCCACAAAAATGACCCTATACCAGCCACTCTTGGCATTCATGTCCTTTTTCAGTTCCCTTTCTTTGAAGTTAGGCTGGACTAGTGACACACTTTTTGGCTTGGGGGAAAAAATGCAGCCAAATGACATTGTTTAACTTTTGAAGTTAGGTTAAAAAAGTTCTCCCACTTTCTACCTGGGTTTCCTGGAACACTTGCTCTTGGGGGAGCCAGTCACCATTTAAAAACTCCAACTCCTCAGAAATTATTGTTAGGAAACCCACACTGACTATATAAAGGGTGATGTGGAGAGAGGGAATGAGCCCCATCCAACCCCTAGCACTTCCTATCTCCAAGGTGAGGCAGCTGCCATGTGATTGAAGAAGCCCTTGTGGACATTCGACCCAGTAGGAGCTGCAGGTGATTCCAGCCCCCACCAAGGTCTGACTGCAGCTGTATGAGAGAGCCTGCACTAGTTTCTGAGGGACGCTGTAACAAAGCACCACAAACTGGATAGCTTAAAACTGCAGACATTCTGGAGGCTAGAGCTCAGAAATCAAGGTGTCAGCAGGGTCGTGCACCTTTGAAACCTATAGGTGGACAATCCTTTCTGCCTCTTCCTAGCTTCTGGTGGTGGCCCTCAATCCTTGGCATTCCTCCATTGCAGCTGCATCACTCCAGTCTCTGTCTCTGACTTTACATGGTGTTCTCATCATGTGCTTCTGTCATCTTCTGTAGAGACACCAGTCATATTGCACGAACAGGATGATTTCCTCTTAACTAATCCTATATAATAAAAGCCCAGCAACCAAAATGGTGGAAGGACCAGAGACCAGAACTACCACGGCCCCTCAACCCAGCCAGTCACCTCCAGGGAGCGGTTAGCGGCGATCAGGCAGGTAGGCAAGCAGTTAGGGGTGATCAGGCAGGCAGGCACAGGCAGTTAGGGGCGATCAGGCAGGCAGACTGCTTAGTGGTGATCAAGCAGGCAGAGGCGGTTAGGGGTGATCACGCAGGTAGGCAGAGGCAGTTAGGGGTAATCAGGCAGGCAGGCAAGTGGTTAGGGGCAACCAGGCAGGCAGGTAGAGTGGTTAGGGGCGATCAGGCAGGCAGGCAAGTGGTTAGGGGAAATCAGGCAGGCAGGCAGAGGTAGTTAGGGGTGATTAGGCCGGCAGGTGAGCAGGTAGGGGCCAGCAGTCTCAGATTGCGAGAGGGATATCCGACTGCCAGTTTAGGCCCAATACACAGGAATCCTGGATTTCAAGAGGTTTCAGGCTGGGCTGAGGGAACCCTCCCATCCCCACCTCCATGTATGAATTTCATGCACCGGGCCTCTAGTTATAATATCTATAAAGACCCTATTTTTAAGTAAAGTTACATTCTGAGGTATTGTTTTTGAGGCACATAATTCAGCTCACAACAAACCCTAGTCTCGAACCATCCAGCTGAGCTCAGATAGCTCACAGAACTGTGAGAGATAATAATACATGGTGTTTTTAAGTCACTGAATGTTAGGCTCATTTTTCCCATAGCAAAAGATAAGCAAAATGCCTTTCTTTATTCACATCTCCTTACTGTAGTTTGGTTTCTGCCAACACACTCTTTTGCTGAGGTCACCAGTGACCTCCTTGGTGTTAAATCCAATGGCAGAGGTGCTGTTCTAGGAGCGTGACAAAGCTTATCTATCTACCACCTTTCCTCCCTGAAGTCCATAAAACTAACAAAGAAATTTTATGTAAGAATAAATTCATCAAATCCCTGAAAAATAAAGAAGGGTGACATTAGCAGACCAGAAAGTCAAAGCATTTCTTAAAGATGGAAAGCAGGTAGAATTGGATTGAAAGAGGACACATACATAATACCTTAATCAATAAAGAAAAAAATTTAAAAAAGAAAGAGGAAGCGCAAATACAGCCAAGGAACCCAGAGCTGAGAAAGACCCCAGGCTCAGAGTCAACAGGATCAGGAGGCTCTGTAGGGGTCGAAGTCAGTCTCCTCTCCCCTCCTCATCTTCCCCTCCCACCAGAGCAGCTGGGAGGAGATAAGTATACTCCCTCACCTAGAGTTGTTACAAAAATAAAGTGGGTCCTTTCCTTGGGGGTCTCCTACCTTGGGTATTGGAGCCAGAGGGGCAAGGGATGGTGTACTTGATAAAGAGGTCTCTACAGATGGGGAGGGGACAAATTAGAGAGGGATGCACAGCTCAGTAGGAGCCATATGTGGGCTTCCCACACATTTATCCATGCCCACTGCCACAATCCAGGTGGACCTGGTGCCCTGTACTGTCCTGCCACCCTCACACCCTAACAGAAGTGGGCCCTCAAGTGACTAACCCAGCCTATCCACTCATGATATCATTTAACCACAGATAGTGAGTGCAGAGCGGTTCAGATAAGAGACACCTTTCACTCAGAATTTCTCTATGTTGGCACCATTCACATTTGGGGCCAGAAAATTCCTTGTTGCGGGGCTCTGTCCTGTACATTGTAGGAAATGGAACAGACAACATTCTTGTCCTCTACTCAAAAGATGCCATGAGTATTCCCCCTGCCTGTGGTTGTGACAACCCAAAATGCCTCCAGACATTTCCAAATCACTCTCTATTGAGAACCATTCCATTTAATTCATGCCTAACAAACCCCCTCTTTGGCTCTCTGCTTATTACCAGGAAACTATACAACTCAATTCCCTAGGAAACACTACTCTACGTCTAACTGTAACTACCTTCTCGGCCTCTACTCCCACTCTGCAAATCCTTCCAGGGACTTGTCTCTCCTTCGCAGACAGAACCCCAACGGAGGCGCAGACTTTCAGACAACATCCAGATGTTGGTCTTCACACCGCACTTGCAAATGCCTGCAAGGGAGGCTTTCTGCAGTCTCAAATGCGTAATTTGTGTTTTCAGATACGTGCAGTTCTTGTGCTAACGGGAAACTTATCCCAGAGTAATGACTCTGTGTGTGCCAAGCCTGAGGAGCCTGGCTTACAAAAGAGGAAAGGCAGAAGTGGGGTGTGAAAGGCCAGCACCAAGGATTTAGCTCTCCTGAAGTTAGTGGAAGGAGTAAACTGCTCTCTGAAGGAGCAGGATAGAAAAGTGAATGGGCTAAAATTCTTCCCTCGAGGTGGTTGGCTTTGCTGGAGTTTCATTTGAGTTCACTGATCCTCTCTGAAAAGGAAATGTTCCCAGGAAAAGTAAGCATCTATCAGGGAGGAGACCTTGGACACCAAGTACCCCAGAGAGAAGGGTAGGACAGAAGAAACTCTTGGAGAGTAAGAGGAGAGAGGGTAAGGACTGAGTCCTTTAGGGGAATCCTTGGAGTAGACTGACTCTCACTACACGGTCTGGGAGTGTGTGTGGGAAGGGCAGGAGCGAGGAGAAGAGGCCCTTTCTGCTCAGCCTTTCCATGGTGGGGTGGGCAGGGAATTTCTTCATTAGTTAGGCATCTAGTTATCTTTCTCCAGTGCTTTCCTGTGGATGTAGATGCATACATGCAACCTCCCACCATTCTTTTCAGAAAGAAAACATCTGTCTTTGAGTAAACCAGTGATGATGGATCAACTCATTTCACTCCAAGAGCAAGCTCACTGCCAATGCAAATGGAGAAGGCAGGGGGAATCCAGGCATTTATTGTTTCCCAAGATGCCAGTGGTACCTCATTTAAAAAAGAAACTTATTGCTCCAGAACAGTGGCCGGCAAACTCTGAGATATTATCTATTATTGCAAATAAAGTTTTATTAAAACTCAGCCACACTCATATCATCTACAGCTGCTCACAATGACAGAACAGATTAGTTGCCAGAGACCATATGAACCCATATATAAAATATTTACTATCTTGCCCTTTACATAAAAAGTTTGCTAACCCAGCTCCAGAGCACTGAAGGCAGAATTGCTTTTGTTTATATACCACCCAGTTGCCTGCTTGTTCTTCAATGTGCTATAGACATACTTACACAGGGTGAGATTGTCAGTATGAGACTGACAGTTTTTGTACAAAATACATTTACATTTCTTTAATGGTGCTTTGCTGAGAGGTCTAGGATGCAGCCATGAGGGTCTGTGTGGTCCCTCAAGTATGCAGGGATGTAAAGTGGAAAGAGGAATATGTGGATGGAAGGAGTGATGATGTGGCAATGAGTCTGCTTTGAAAACGCAGGACAGAGCCAGGTTACTGGTGGGATGAGGCGGGACAGAGGAAGTATTGTCTCCCAGGGCCCTTCTGACCTCCCAGGCATCTCTGCTCCTTCTATCTCTACTCCTTTTCTGTTCCCCTAGATTCCTCCAGCTGTAGGAAGAAGCTTCCTCCATGGCTGCTCACCCAGGAAAGCCAGAACACCTTCTTCTGATCTGTTGCACCTATGTTGTGATCACCCTCTGCTTTTCCCTTCCTGGCCCTCATACTCAGACCCCTGGAGACTTCCACCTCCAGCCTACCCCTTTGACAGCTTTTCTGGACCACTGGCTGAAGCACCCTGGGGAGAAGAGAGGGAACACAAACACAGGCAGGTCTTATAAAAGAAAAACAAAACAAAACAAAACAAAACAAAAAACCCTGTCAAATTTTATTTTGAAAGGCTCACCCTGAATTTAAATGCAGTTCTAGCACAAAACAAGTAGCGAAACAGAGTTTTCTTTATAAATTGATGGCTACAGGGTTTGGGGGCTTGTGAATACATCTGTTCCATAGGATGTTTTGTTGAAGAAAATTCATTTAATTCAGCAAAGCGCTGTTACGATGAGCCAGCTGCTGGGCATGAGGGAAGCTGTGCTCATAGAACTCCAATTTGAAATGGTGTTTGTTTAAAAGTGATTTTACCTTCCCAAAGAAAAAGCTTTGTAAACAATGATTGGACATCAAATCATTTGGATAATATGACCACCTTGCATTTGTTTTCACTTGTCTAATTTTACAGGGAACAAAAGCACTTTCATAGAAGTGAGCTTGTTTAGTCTTTGTGGCCAATCTGGGAGGTAGATAAAATGCTATTCATTTGGAAAAACAAGTTAGTTAAGGCCCAGTTAACCAAGGCTGCACTAAAGTAGGAAACTATACACCAAAACTTTGATTTCTAAGTTTTTGGAATTTTTCCTAGTATTAGAGTACTGGTTTTCAGCTCATAATGGTCCCCTATTATTTCTTGAAAGAAGTCCTTGAATTCTTATGTCTACTAAGCATGATATGTACACTAAATAAATGATATATCACAAACACATCTCAAGAAGCGATGATAAATAGCAATTAACTCATTTCAAAGGCACCTTAAAATGAGCAGATATTAAAAGTGCCCATTTTTTTTTTTAAACTGTAGAAGGGCTGCTCATTGAAAAAGGTTGAGAGACACACCGTATCTCTCACTAAGTGGCCCCAGGCTGACAATAGCAGCAGCTGACCTTGGTTTACATCGTGGCCTTGCCTGGGCACCTCCAAGCCCAACATAAGCAGCAGCCATCAGCAGAACACTTTGTAGCTCATGCTGTGTTGCCCCAGGCAGAAAACAAGTGGCAAATAACCTTGACCTGTACCTCTCCTGAGGCCCCAGAGCCAGTACACCCAGTGGACAGCTTCAGACCACATTGAAACACCACCACCCAAACACCTCCACAAGCAACACACTGAAGGCACAGATTCAGTGGGCACCAGAGCCCCACTGAAGTAAGTTCTATTCTGTGGAGTGGGCTGATCCTCCACTGTGATCAGAAGTCAGTGGTGATTGGTCACAGTCAGTCCTTGCAACTGATCAGCCTAAAGGTAAAAATCCCTCCCACTGATGGGCCAACAGCAATGAAGGCTCAATTACAAGAGGAGGGTATAAACAGCCCACATGGGGGGCATACCTCTAGTGCCAAGCTTGTGTGATCATGGAGGTTGTGCCATTGGATCCTACAGAACATGTACTAAGTAAGGTCACTCTACCAAGCCTGAGAGACATAGCAGCTCTACCAATACATAGAAACAAACACAGGGAGACTGCCAAAATGAGGAGACAAACATGTTCCAACTGAAAGAACAGAACAAAACTCCAGAAAAAGAACTAAACAAGATGGATATAATTTTGTTCTACTAGATGCAGAATTCAAAACACTGGTTATAAAAATCCTCAATGAACTTAGAGAAAGAGTAGATGAACTTAATGAGACCTTCAACAAAGAGATAGAAAACATAAAAGCAGAACTAGAAAACATGAAAATCGGAAATGAAGAATACATTAACTTAAATAAAGAATAATTAGAGGGAATCAGTGGAGTAGATGAAGCGGAGGACCAAGTAAGAGATTGGGAAGATAAGGAAGTAGAAAACACAGAATCAGAACAGAGAGAGAGAGAGAGAGAGAGAATCCAAAAAAATGAGGATAGTGTAAGGAGCCTCTGGGACAACTTCAAGCATACCAACATCCACATAATGGGGGTACCAGAAGGAGAAGAGATAGAGCAAGCAATGGAAAATCTATTTGAAAAAGTGATGACAGAAAACTTCCCTAACTTGAAAATAGACATAGAAGTCCAGGAAGGGCAGAGAGTCTCAAACAAGATAAACTCAAAGAGGCTCATACCAAGACACATCATAATTAAAACACCAAAGTTTGAGACTGCATGGAAGGACCTGGAGAGTATTATGCTAAGCAAAATAAGCCAGTAAGAGATAGAATAGTATCACATGGAATCTAATGAATAAAATGAACTTTGAATAAAACAGATCCAGAGACATAGAAGCATGAAACAGACTGTTGAATCTCAGATGGAAGGAGGGGATGGGTAGATGGGCGGAAAGGAAGAACCAAAGAACTTGTATGCATATATGCATAACCCATGGACACAGACAATAGGGTGGTGAAGGCCTGCGGTGAGGGCCAGGAAGAAAGAAGACATTAAAAAAAAAAAAAAAAAAAAAAAAAACTCTGCCAAAGGGAATCTTAAAAGGAACAAGAGGAAAGCAGTTAGTTACCTCCCCTCAGACTTTCAGCTGATTTCTCAAGAGAAATTTTGCAGACCAGAAGGGATTGGCAAGAAATATTCAAAGGAATGAAAAGCAAGTACCTACAACCAAGATTACTATCATTTAGAAATGAAGGACAGATAAAGAGCTTCCCAGACAAGCAAAAGCTAAAGGAGTTCATTACCATCAAACCAGTACTATATGAAATGTTAAAGGGTCTTCTTTAAGATGAAAAAGAAAAATTTTAAAAAGATAAAAAATATTAACAACAAAATGGCATTAAATACATATCTATCAATAATTGAATCTAAAAAACAAAATGAATAAGCAGAACAGAAATAGACTCATAGATACAGGGAATATTTTAATGGTTATCATTAGGGAGGGAGTCAAGGGACTAGGTGAAAAATGTGAAGAGATTAAGAGATACAAATTGGTTGTTACACAATAGTCATGGGGATGTAAAGTACGCATAGAGAATATAGTCAATAATATTCTAATAACTATGTATGGTGCCAGGTGGGTGTGAGATTTATTGGGATGATCACTTAGTCAGTTATATAATGTCTAATTACTGGGGTATATACCTGAAACTAATATAATAATGTGTGTCAATTGTAATTAAAAAATAAAAAATAAAAAAGGTTGAGAAACAAATAGGTTGACTGAAGTGGTATTGTAGGATTTGGGAGAACTATAGGAGCCTTGGTGGGGATGTAATCCTGCACAAATGGCCCCCTTGGCCTCATTATTCCTTCATAAAGTCAGTTAATCATTATAACTCCATGCAGAGAGGTTGCATGTCTGGTGGTTAGGGCTGCAGGTTGGAGCCAGATAGATCCTGAGCTTATTTCCGATATTTTTCTCAACTTGAGCTTCTATGCATATAAAATAGTAGTTACTTTACAAGATTGCTGTAGTCAGTGAATAGGATACTTCATTTTTTATAAATTACTTAGCACAGTGCATAGCGCAGAGAAATTATGGATACATTTTTATTATTGTTTTCAATCATGTTATTGGTATAGATAATATATTTTTGATCTGTCCCCTAACTTAGTCAATTCTCTCCCAATTTCTGTGGAAAGATGCTGCATGGCTGAGGTGTTGGACACTTGCAGAAACCTATTAGAGGGAAGGTGGTCTGTCTCTTATTTCTTGCCACACAGTGTTTTTGCCTCTATTAAGCTAGCAACAAGCCCTAGGCAATATTAACTTTTCAAGATGAGGACAGGCTCCCACATTGGGGCTGTCAGACAGAATTTAGGGTGTGTGAGCCATTTAAATGAATCAGACCTGACAAATCCGATTTACAGATTAAAATAATGTTGTGATATTTACCAAAAGTATATATAGCAAGTTAAAACACCTCAACTGGCAGACATTGATTGTCTATTTTAATCAGATGGTATAATTTAGCTACCACCAGCAGCAAAATGTTTAGGAAAGGTAAATCTAATCATAAATATTTCCCATTCTGGTGCATTTAAAATAAGGAAGACCTATGTGCAAAGTTGGCTACAAGGTGACACGTCTGCCACATTATGTGAGGTCACATCAGGTTTCATTTGGATGTTAGGAGAAGATCTGACTTGACATAAACAGATGCCAAACAAAGTGCTAGGGCAATTTCACCAGGTGCCAGTGTATTAAGCTAGACAGACGACGGAGACTCGCTGCCTGCATATGTCCACTAAATCTCTGCTGCTGGTGGGACTTTATCAATATCGCTTCATCAATATCCCCAACATTTCTTAGTAGAATCAAGAATCATGGCCTTGAAAGAGACCTCAAGAAGTCACTTCATCTAGAAACCCTGAAACAAGGTTATTGATTAAAAGAAGTATGGTCTGGCTTATTTATTGAATGAATAAATGAAGAAAAAATCATCTTCACCTTCTATTCCCAGAGGGCTGCTTTGCCCTGGGGGTATACGAGGGGCAGCCCCAGGGGTTTAAAGCCAGCCTGATTCACTCACTTATTTATTGTTTATTTATATGCTGCCCACTTCTAACAGGGATTTGCAGCAGCTGACAATGAAAGACCCCCAACAATAAAGAGCCTTATCCTCAGCCATCCCTGGCAGGATTGTATTTTCACTCTCATGATCATTAGGGGAGGAAAAAAGGTACTAAATGGCTATTTGCATAAGATGTTATGCCAGGGCTAAATAAACCAGGCAGAGGCAGATTCTGCTCATTTGTTCTTTGACAAATATTTATTCAGTACATTCCACATGGAAGTGCTGTCAGGCAGATTGGGGGTGGCAAATATGAATTACGAGTGAACCCTGCCTTGCCCTCAAGAAGTTTACACATACAGGAAGGAGCCTAGGAAAAGGAAATGTGATAGTTATGTGTGTGGACAAGACACAAACCTCCCCCACCTCCATCCCCCTGTGCCAGACAGGACAGATCAGAGCTGGGAGGGAGCTGCAGGCAGGTGCAGTGGAAGAAGGTCAGGGACATTGCATCTGCTCATGGCATGCCCTAAGGACCAGTTAAAGCAGACAAAGCTGCTGGCAAAGCTGTGAAGGAGAACTCAGCTTTCGCAGACATCTCTCTGCCCTCTTGGCACTCTCTGACTCCTCTACCCTTCCCCCCTTCCCTTCCTACCTGGACACCTTAAGTCCTAACTAGAGGCCCGATGCACAAAAATTTGTGCAAGAGTAGGCCTTCCTTCCCCCGGCTGCTGGCCCCAGCTTCATCAGGAAGGACATCTGGAATACGTATGGTCTAATTAGCATATTACCCTTTTATTATTATAGATGCTGTCACAGATGCCTGGCTTCACCTTCCCAGAAGACTGGAATGCCATCGTGGTGACAAGTCCTGAGATAAAAATGTCCATTTCTATGGGACTCTGCTATCTTCTGGCTATCACAAAGAACAGTGATCAGAACCCTTATCTACACCAACGCCAGTTTGTTACAAGCCATGCCTAGGGAGCATCTGATTTAAATTGAAAATCATGCCTGGGCACAAAGGAAATAACCTTGCAAAATATGGGCTCCTGGAAGCCTATTGTTGGAATGAGAGATTTCCGCAAATCCAGGACCCAAACAACTCCCAGCCCTGTGTACCTAGAAGGCAAGGAATCTCTGGAGAAACATCCTTGGAGGATCTCACTAGCAGAAGGTCTGCCCTAGCTCCTAGTAAGGGGAAGAAAGAATCTCTTCAGCTACAGACCTTCATTCTGTGGGGCAGTAGTTGTTAAACGTTAGTTTATATAAGTATCCCACAGGAAGCTTTAAAAAGTGCTGATTCCAAGGCTCCATCCTTGAAAACTGTTTCTTCAGGAGGTGTGAAGTGAGTCCTGGAATTGGAATTTTTAACAAGTATCACAGCAGCCTCTGAGGAGGGAACATTAGGACCACCCTTGAGATATATTGCCAAATGGATGCATATTCTAAGAGGAGGTCCAGAAGAGCAGGACTTGTGTCTATCTTATTCATAGATGAACTCCTAGCACCTAGAACAGTGCCCAGCTCAGATTAGACATTCACTAAATACATGTATTAATGACTGGGGACTCTCCCTGCCTCCCTGCACCCTGTGGGGGTTGAGGACTTGGCAATATTTTTTGGTGAATGGTAGCTTTGGAGAAAGTACAAATGTCTACACAAAGGACTCCTGATTATGCAGATGTGGAATGAGGTGGTAGAGAACCAGTCTAGAATGTGAGAGTAGAAATCCCATATGGGTCTTGCGCTTCCCTCAAGAAGTTGATAGACTGAGGGTGTGGGGCCAGATTGGCAAGAAACACTGGAGCTTATCCCGAGAATCAGAATCTGCTTAGCATCTCACCACTCGCCCTGCTCCCAAGCCTTGTGGAGGCAAGAAGGCCCACAGAGAGAAGTGGAGACAAGGCAGGACTTCAGGACTGTGCAGGAGCAAGCAGCAGAGGCTGTGTGCTCCAACCTACAGGGGACACTGAGCAAGCTCCTAGCACCACAAGCTAGAGGCAGCTGCCTCTTCCGCTTAGTGTAGAGCAAAACCCCAAGAAGGCTGCTTTTGGCCAAGGCATTTACCCTGTGGCATTTAGCCTGTTGTCAGGTTAAATTTATTCTTTTGTCTTCTGACTGGCTTTGATAAAAGACAAGTGTCAATCCATCTAAGAAAAGAAAATCCTACAACTTCTTTCAATGACTCATTGCTGGGCCTTTTAATCCACTGTCAGAAAATTCTTATACCTTGTGTCTGATGTCAGGTTAGCAGGAACAGAGATAGCAATCCCCACATCCACTGACTGCATCATTAGATTCCTTAAAGGCACTGCTCGGGTGGGTGGACCTGCTCTAAGCAAGACTGGCTGCCTTACAAATCTTGCTAACATCTATGACGGCTCAGTTGACATTTTGTCTGGTCTATTTTCCTTTCACCGGTGGAATGAAACAGCACATTGGACATCGCCTGGTTCAAATGGATTCCTTTCCAATCATCATGCTTGAGGAAATAATAAATAGATCCAGAATCTGTTTTGATCAATCTGGGAAAACTCCCCAATCAATTTCTTCTTCCCCAGAGTTCAAATGAAGGTTTCACGTAGGGATTGCTGCATATGTATGCCTGTGCCCATGCAAACAGATGCGAGACCTCGGTTCTGTCTGACCTGGTATACAAAGGGTAAGTTCTCCAGACCTCAGATATACATCTGTAAATAGAATGGGCTCAAATGTGACCTTCTCAGAAGGTTTCCATGGCCACGAGGTATAAAGGAATTCCTCTGCACCCCATCCACTCTCAACCACATTCCCTGCCTTAATTTTTCAAAGCACTTATTATCTTGCTTATTTGCTAGTTTGTTTGTTTACAAATAGTTCTGCTATAATATGGCACGAGTTCCTAAAAATCAGCATGTTATGTGAAATTGCACAATATAAACCACTTATAGGCTTATGGGGAATATGGGGTTGTGAGCCCAACATTCAGAAACTGCATCAGTCAAATGTTTATAAGACAAGATGGAAACAATGAAAATGGCAGCACAGTTTTTATATATATGTATTGGCCAAGGCATACATAAGTACTACAATATATATGTCAGTTTATCTTAAAAAAACACACCTGAAGTTTTGCTTGTGGAAGAGGGCATGGGGAGGGTTGCAGCCTGTGAGATTTTGTGAAGTGGTAGAAGAAAGGTTATGTGAAATCAGATGGACAGCTGTAGTTCCAGATGTGGCTCATAACACACTCAGCGACTTGAGGTAGCTGGTCACTTTTGAGGTGTGTATACATGTCCAGTTTGTATAGTGCCATGTGACACAGTTCAGCTGGGTGAAATTATCTGTATTCTATTGTTTCTCATAAATGAAATCATGCATAAGCAAATATGAAATCATTTTGCGCAAAGTGTTCCCTAAGATATCAGTTGCTTTGCAATAAATTTGTTTTCAAAACAAACATTATTGGAGGTCTCCTAGCATTTGTTTGCTTCATGTACTAGAATTTAAGCTCAATGAGATCAGGGAAATTTTCTGTTTTGTTCCTTGCTATATTACCAACATCTGAAGAGTCTGACAACAGTAGGTTTTCAATCAATATTTATTGAATAAATGAATGAATAGATCTTTCTTCAACTTCTCTCCCCACATACTAGTTATACCTTGTCAAAGGTTACAGTGATCCTCATTGGTGTGGTGGTTGCTTTTGGTGAACGGAGTAATTAGTCAGATGAGAGGGGTTTCAAAATTGCTGTGCTGGGGGACATATGTTCTCTGAAGATAAATACAGAAATTAAAATAAAAACAACACTACTACGAATTACTGCAATTTTCACCTAAGTCCTTCTGCTTTTGTAGTCATGAAGATATCTAAGGCTCCTTCTATGTATTACAAATATCTGATTCTAATTATAGATTGTTTCAAAGAATCAATGCAGAACTACGGATGAAGGCAGGATTCCAAAACCTTACCCAGAACTCTATGTTGTGTGGAAAGGCACCTGTACGTCATTCCACAATGAATGAAGGAGCCTCAAGTCTAGCTGTAAGCAGGCAAATTTGCTGGGAAACTCTAGCTTCTGTCCCTACTCTCCATATAAGTGTGTCTCAGACCTAGAATTTAATCACTTTTCTACTGTGTCAGAGAACAGAGTTAGAAGTGGCTTTGAAAGGTCATCCCAGACAGGTGGGTATTGTCATATTCTTAAGGGGTTTGAAATTGTTTAAATTTCAGGGAAATTGTCTAGCACGACTAAGTAAAAGGTCAAATCAAAAAGCCCCAAAAGAGCTAAGGAATGCTCTATCTTCTAAATTTTCTCTGATTTAAATTTGGAACCTAAGAAAATGTGCCAGAAAATCCAAATGTTGTGGTTGAGTTGCTTTGGTTTATCAGGCAAAATAGGGAATATTTTGTTATGATTCTTCACTTCCTCAGTAACTGCTCAATCTTATGGAGAGTTGAGTGGAGTGGCAAAGTAATTACATGGTGAGTACCATATATTTACGATTATTTATGTTTTCTAGATTGGAGTACAGGGTAATTATTTTTGGTCTTATTAAGTGCAAATTACCAAGTAGTCTTCAGGAACATGTAATTACTATATACTGTAGTCACATGCCACTTACCAAGCAAAATGAATGCACTGAAGATTTTATTTAATACAAGCAAAACGAGGCATATGGTTTTCTGAAGCAAAGTGCCTTGGGAGAGGAAACAGAAGCAGTCCCTCTTAACTTAGCCCTGCTCTGCGAGGTGAGGTCGCAGAGTCCGTGTCTTCAGCAAGTGCCCGAGGGGCTTCAGGTGCTCACCACAGTGAAAGACCACCTGCCTGAGGTTCATAAAATACTCTGACCAGCAGGTTAACCTCTAAATACAACAGACAGGAAAAACCAGGGTACTTTGTGGCATAAAATTTTCTGTATTTGACTGACTAGTTTGTGTTCTTCTTAGATTGTACTTTGAGAAGTATCCTTAATCCCACTGTTACAAAGATACAGACATGCTGAGTATTCTCTTTGAGTTTTCCATTACATGTAGATCATCTATGTTCAATTCAGTTTACTTTCAGACACACACACACACACACACACACACACACACACACACTCTGAGGGACAGCAGGAAGAGGGCCAGAGTGATTTGCCTCATGGTCAGAACAAGGACAGACTTTATTCAACAGACACGTCCTGAGCACTTACTCTATGAAATGTACAGATGGTCCCTGACTTACAATGATTTGACTTATGGTTTTTTGACTTTATAATGATACAAAAGTGATATGCATTCAGTAGAAACCGTGCGGGATGATGTTCTCTTGTGATGCTGAGCATTAGTAGCCACAGCTCCCAGTCAGCCATGGGAGCAGGAGGCTAAGCAACCGATACCCTACAGTGTACTGTGTGGCCGGCGTTGTTTTGGATTTTGTGCTTTGTGTTTTCACATCCATCGTATCTACAAAATGCCCAGCATGTGTTGTGTCTCCTGCTTCTGGTGAGAAGAAGAGGAAGGCAATTACTTCTTGAGATAAAACTCAAGATAACTGCCCAAATGTAGGCTAACATAAATGTTCTGAGCACGTTTAAGGTAAGCTATGCTAAGTTATGCTATTCAGTAAGCTAGGTATAGTAAATGCATTTTCAACTTAATGATACTTTCAATTTACAATAGGTTTATTGGCAATAACCTCATTGTAAGTTGAGGAGTATCTGTAATTTTACTTTCTATACCCACTTAATAGGCCTTATTTCCTTAATTAAGAAAGACCATCAGAATGGTTAAGGGCAAAGTTTCTGGAGTCAGGGGACCCCAATCTCACCATTTACTACTTAGGAAACTGTGGGTTCTATGGCCTGAATGTGTCCCTTCCACCGCCAAGTCATAAGTTGAAATCTTCACCCAAAGGTGAAGACTTAACTAGATGGGGCGTTTGGGAGGTGATTAGGTCATGGGGGTGGAGCCTTCATGAATGGGATTAGTGCTCTTATAAAAGAGACTCCAGAGAGATCCCTTGCTCCTTCTGCCAGGTGAGGATACCAGGAGAAGTCTGCCACCCAGCAGAGGGCCCTCACCCAACCATGCTAGTGCCCTGACCTCAAACATCCAGCCTGCAGAGCTGTATGAAGTAAACTTCTATTGTTTATACGCCACCCAGTCTGTGGTCCTTTGTGATAGCAGCCTGAACAAACTAAGACAATGGGTAAGTTACCTCTGCGGCTCACTTTCTTCATTGTAAAATAGGAATAATGATGCCTATCTCAGAAGGTGACTTCAAGGAAAAAAATACAATAATGCAGGCAAAGTATGTAAAATGCTGCTACCATCTAGAAAAGCCTCAAAAATTAGCTAGTATCGATGTATTAAACATAAAAATACTACAGTTATATATTTGGCACTTGCATTTTCTTCCTTATTCCCATTTTGAAAAGAAAATCAATAAAACAATTTTTATACTTATCTTTCCTCTCACATTTTAAAAACTCCAACCGCACTGAACTGACAGGCAAGAGTAGAACATGCTTTGTCCTTGACAAGGCAGAGAAAAGGTTAACTTTTTGACTTCAAGGGAAGCCAGCTGGAGAAGCAGACTGTCTGCTAATGGTAAGGGAGGGGCAGCAAGACCTAATTTTAGCTATCATCCCTCAATCACTGTCCAGCTCCCTCTCACCCGCCCCCCTGCCTGCCCCCATCCTCTCTGGACAGGGAGGTTGATGATTATTTCCCCAGGGCACCCTCCGTTCCAGGAGGGCGTGAAATAATTCCACAGTGACCCACTACCTCTTAGCGATGCTTATGGCCTAGCTTAAACAACATCCTGAACACCATAAACACCAGCTGTCTATCATTTGCAAATCATCTTTGTCTTTTTCTCAGAAACACTCACGCAACCATGTGCCTTCCCTGCCATCTTTTGTTGAAAATGATTTTTTTTTTTTTTTTAGAAATGTGAAGCATTGCTGTAGAAGAAGTTGAGAAAGTCCAGATACACTTTAACTTGGCCTTAAAGTAAACAGGGATGAGGCGAGCAGAGATTAATGATGATTGCTAGGGTGAACCCATGAGCTTGCATAACTTTTTTCACTCTTGCTGTTGAAGTGAAAATATCAGGGGAAAAGGAGAGAAAATTATGCAAATAAATATTATATTTCATGAACCTGACTTCTTCTGGAAAGATTGTGAAACAATATATATTTGTGAAATGGCCAACATTTTTCACTTACTAATGCTTATAATTAAGACAAAAATTCTTACTCAAACAAAAAAATCCTAGCTTGGGGAATAGAAGCATAAACAGAAACACAATTAATGCTTTTGCTGACAGCAGGTTTCTTCTGCAGGTAAAAGCAAGCATGCCGTGTGTGAATAAACACCAAGAGGTATTTTTGTAAGTACACAAACATGCATGCACATAAAATATGATCACAGGCGATGAGAGCTCAAAAACAAAAGGGAACATTTGACTGCTCAGATCTGAAAACCACATGAGCTCATTTTGTTCTGGATTGATAAGCAACACAGAAAAGACTTGGATGGCACAGTCTGGACACAGGAAGAATGAAAGAGGATTATTCCCTTTCACAAGCCAGAGAGCCCTGCCTGAGAGTACTCTGCTAGTGCCTAGCCCAGGCCCAAGGAGTAGGCATTTGCATAAAAGGAGCCTTAGAATCACAGCACAGAAAGAGGCCCTGATAGTCCTCTAACCCAATCCTAGATTCATCAGGGGAATGAACATCCCAGTAATGGCTGGTCTAGTTGCTTCTGAGCCTAGTGATGGGCAAGGCTCAGACAAGGGCAGTCTTTATATGGGGCCAAGTTCTGAGATAAATTCATCAAAGTGGGGAGCTGATCAGATCACCTCATCTCTGTCCCACCATACTCATAACCATCATCTTCCTTTTGAGTCTGAAGCTACACTGGGGGCTTGCCTTGGTGCTGGGCCCGGATTGGCCCCTATTTGTGGGTATGTGTCCCTTGGCCTCATTTACCTGTGATGGGAAAATGTGCTGAGTTTAGCTGCACTTGGACCATAGTCTTAACAAGTCATTTTAGTTTCTCTTTATTTCAGTTCTAAATCTCTTTACTCTGTACTTAAAAGAGTAAAATCCCAACTAGATTCTAAACATTACAAAAAGTGGGTTTCAGTTAAATAAAACATAAGTATAAACAATAAATTAGTTCCTAAATGTTTTTTTAAAAAATCATGGTCACTTAGTAATGCTGTTAAAAAAATTGCAGTTTAAAGGAAGGATATCATTCCAAATCATTTTGTCATATAAAAGATTTGTGATGAAAATGTTTCATTTGGGTCAATCCAGAATTTTCTCTAGCATGGCTCCTAATCCAGCCAGACTGGAAAACCTGGGAGCAGAAGAGATGGTACGTATTTAATTAAATAATATGTATTGAGTCCCTGCAATATGTTCTCTACAGTTGATTTTCAAATCTGCATGTCCTTTTGTCAGCTGTTTATCTGCAAAGGTGAGATAACACAAATGCTATTGATTTCTTTATGAGATCTTCTGGAGGCTAACTCAAAGCCTTTGCTGCTAGGGCATCTTGTACTTGCCAGCTTCCATCCACCTGCAGTTCTGGGGCTTTTTACTATTAGCCCAGATTCTGCAAGCCTGCTTCACACCTGGGTTTTTCGGATACTTCAGCTAAGACTATCTTGACTCTCCTAATGACCTTATTTCCACCCCCTCCCTACCCAGCAGCCTTATAATACTGTCTGTTTAAGAAAGACTATGTGGTGGAAGAAAGCTATGCATACTCTGATCTTCTTTCAGCACTCTCAAAAGAATCAAGACTGATTGGAATAGATTACTACATAATTGATACAATTAATTCTTTTCAATGAATGGAATGACGATGGTGCCCACAGTGGCCTCTCCATCAGCTCAGGGATCTGATCACCAGATCTGGTTTCAGTTCATATATATTGCTGAGCAAACACCATTTGAAAGTCTTCTCAGTCAATAAATATTCTGGCATCATATTTTTAATGTTACGCTTCCTTGTCAAGAAGATAAAAATTCTTTGGATTTTATCATCTGAACTAGGATTTTAGCCAAAACTAAAATCGATTAGTCACTTACAGGGTAGATCAGTGTATTCAGTTCCAAATAAGACCAAACAAATACAACTCTTTGAATACTGATCATTCTTAATATTGTGGTGGAAACAAGGAGACGCCAGAGCCCTGAGGATGAGAGCAGTCTCGATCCAAAAGAACTTAGATCTTGCTCGATAATTATCTGATCCTATTCTAGTTTTCAACATCCATCAGGTATTTTGCTTAATGATTAAGATAATTATCAACCACACAGTTCTAATGCATGCCAGGCACCATGCTACCGATTTCACGAGCATCATCTCACCAATTCACAAATGCCCGACTGGCTAGGTACTGTTATTCTTCCCATCCTTATCAAAACAAAGGTCAAGTGACTTCTCTAGAGTCAAACAAAATTTAAATGCAGCTTGTCTGACACTAGAGCCCAAGTCTTTGGGTGCTGGGTCTGGAAATCTAAATCGCTTGAAATGACGATAGGCTCATAAGAATGGTATACTATGTGGGAAATGGAAATCCATGAAGAGGAGAGCCAGGTGCAGACTGGCTTTGTCACAGAAGACTTGATGGCTTTGTTCTGGGTAGACATAGTGGAGTACAGACAGCATCAGTGGTGAGGGATGCAGTTAAATCCAAAGGATGGAGTAGGAAACGAATAAGGTGATTTGGATGCCACTTAGATGTCAACGTTGAAAGACTGAGGGTTTATGGTTGGGTAGGTAGGCCTCATTCCTCAGGAAATTTAAAACCAGGCTGCGTTCAGACATGGTTTGTTAGTTGTAAGGAGTCTGGGTGATGGGAAGCCAGGAAGATGTTTTAATAGTGGCATTTTAGGAAGATTCAGGGCCATGTTAGCTATGAGAGGGAGGAAAGGAAGATCGCAATGATACATCATAGTCATCTCAGTGAGACACATGAGGGCCTGGACTAGGGCATGGCAGAGGACTGGACAAGATGGCAATTTTCATGAGATATCTCACAAGGAGAAATGATAGGACTTGCCTGATGAATATAAGAGTTGCTTTAGTAATTACAAGAACAGTATTTAATTCAACGAAAGTCTGTCATGTTAAAATAATTTCTATGTACTGGGGGTTCCTAATACATTCTTTAGCATGCATTTTATAACTAAAACTTGCCTGTTTTATACAGTATATTTTTAATGTCTTACTTTATTTTCCAAACTTTGTTTTGTAGAATAAAAACTTTATGAGTTGCCAGTTGTTTTAAAAACCTTCTTATTAATTGGTAATATTTTGTTTTTAATTAAGCGTATTATACAGTTCAGCTGTTGATTTCTGTTACATTAAAACATTTTAATGGTTCTTTGTTTCTTTGATTTACAAATTCACAATTCACTTATAAATTCACTTTTGTCCCCACTATTTCGTGCTGATTATTTCTTCCTGAGTTTAAGGTATCCTGCATATTATAATATACTTTTAGATTTCTTTTTATCCCACACAATGCTTATCCAACTGTTGGGCATATAGAACATTTAATAATTCAGTGATTAATTTGATTTTACAAACAAGACTTTATTTCTTTCCAAAGTCAACAATTTTTAAATATAAATATTTAATATTGTTTTTCAAGTGCTCTGGTTTGACTTACCTTTAGAATGCAATTCCAGGAGGACAGTGTCTGCCATATGTGGCTTTATGTCTCTCTTAATATCAGTACAGTGTCTGACAAAGGTTGGAGAAGCATTCATTGAACAAATGAATGATTTATTTGCTTGAAAAATCTTTTCTTATTAAAAATAATGAATACAGGGCTGCAAATATCTTGACTTCCTGGAAAAGTAATAGTACATACTCAATGTTTGTGTATTTCTTTTTTTAAAAAATATGTTTCTATTGATTTTAGAGAGAGAGGAATGGAGAGGGAGAGAAACATTGATCAGCTGACTGCTGCATGCTCCCCACTGAGGATAGAGCCCACAACCCTAGGCGTGTGCCCTGCCTGGGATGGAACCACCAACCTCTCCGTGCACCAACTGAGCCACACAGGCTAAAGCTGTTTTTTTTTTTTTTTCTTGTACTGGAAGGAACAACAAGTGTGCTTGTGTGTTTGTACGTCTATGTACATGAATGCATGTGATTTGATTCTTAATGTGTCACTAGAGAAGGGCCTGTTTGTGGAAATTGATCCTGGCTGTCCAGGAAAGCAGCAGAGAGGGTGGTAAGCATCCTTTGGAAAGATGGCGTTAGAGGTGTGCCCACAAAGAAGGGCTAGGGTCTACCACAGCCTCTGTGCTCAATCCAGAAATCATCATCTCAAATAAAATCTTCTGTTGCAAAACACCAGCAGTCTAAGTAATAAAATAACAATACAATTATAAAGTATCTGTTCACTTTTCTGCATGTATGTTATACCACAGTAAGTTTAAAAATGGCAAAGATACGAGCACACAAATAATTTATTTCTAAAAGTAGTTGAGGCTTAAAAGTCTTTTAAAAATTAAAAATGACCTATGCCCCTCATTTGATATATATTTGGTCAGAGGAAAGTAGTCACCATTATAAATTCATTGTAAGAAACTGTTGGATCTAGTTGGTCCCTGGAGATGACATATAATCCTGAGACGACCGTGCTAACTGGATGGCCTTTGTTTCCAGGAGCAGATGCTGTCTTTGATCATGGAGGCATTTCTCAAGCAGAAATTTTCAATCTTACCTAGAGTCAGGAGTGATGCTGTGCTAAACCTATGACAATATGTAATTTGGCTTCTATTGCTATAACATTTTGAACTAAATATTGGATAGGAAACTCAGCTCCAAACCAAAAATAACAGGCTTTGTTTTTCAAGGACTTTTTGCTAGAATAACAAATCATCTTTTTGTTAGTTCCAGGTAAGTATGAACTAAAGAATGTGCCGGCACATGCACACACATGTAATCTCGAATGTCTAATTTTCAGACCTCATATTTTCGTAATTTAACCAACATTTAGCAATTTCCTATTCCTTACCCCAAAAATGATCTTACAAAGTTTTAATGTTTGTGTTTCTAATGAACATTATCCAGTGTCCATGGAACTCTAAATATGCTTAAACCACAGCTGTTAAGTGAAACTATTTAACAGAATATTTGCTGCAATGCTTTTTCAGGAAACCGTCCCAGCCACAAACGAGTTCTCAGCATCAGATATTTAGCTTTCTTAAACCCATATTAAAGATCAGTGATAGTTCTGGGGTGTATTTAAATCACTCTGCAGTGGTAAATGGTTAATTCAAATTCATTAACCAGAATTCAAAGACCTTCCCTTTGACCTAATTCAGTGCTCTGAATTCAAGAATTCTCTAATTAGACAGCAAAGGCATCTGCAATTGGCACTCTCAAGCCCAGTGATAGCGGTGACCACTTGTATAAATTCCAGAAACATTAGCCTCTGAGATATCCTTTGTTTTATTTTCAAATGCTTTTTTCAAATTAGGCTCTGTGTTTTTTTGTTTTTTTCCTATTCCAGTTACAGAGTATAGCTCCACTCTTAAAACTGGCCTTAAATATATTTCAAATAATTGGGCTGAGGAGTGGGAAAGGAACTTATGACCCTGTCAATTAAATATAAAGTCATGGTGCATGTGCAAGATAAAGATTGACACAGCTTGCAGACAAGCAGGAGGGGTGGGTGGGAGGGGATTCAGATGGAGTCTGCTGTTTTCTTCCATTTGAGATTATATGCGGTCCACATTTATGTCAGCGTTTGGATCTGTTCATAGGGTCCAAACTCCCTAGCCCCAGATGTCTATTTGGCTGAGCACAAAAGCATCTGCACCTCGGCGACTCTTCAGAGTAGCTGAAACATGCTGAGCCTCTCTCACAGCTTCAGGCCACTCCATCACTGCGACTCCCCTGGCCTCTTCCCACCCGTTAACGCTTAGGCTGGCTTTTGCTGTGTTTTTTGGCCACAACTTAATCATTTGGGACAGCACAGTCTGGGAAGAGCTGCAAAGTACCCCACTTTGTCTTGCATCAAGGGACAGCCTCTTGGACTCAGAACTGAATGGAGTACAACTTTGGTATTGGGATGAGGGTGGGGGTAGAGTTGGGGGTGGGGGAGGATTTCGCTGACCAGCTGAGGCCAGGACTAGGGTCATGGAGGGGTGAGGTGCTGAGACTCACCAGCCTCGGCTGAGAGGGGGGAATGATCAAATTAGAGGCCCAATCCTTTATGATACAGAGAGCCCCCAGGAAGTCTCAGGAGTCAAGTGGTAACTTACTTTTCTTTCTTCCAGCCTGAGATATATTAACAATAGAGAAAAGCCAAAAGGAGATTTCAAAACTTGTGGCATATTTAAATATTTACATTTAAACAAAGCAAACACACACACACACAACACACACACACAATTGTACCATCTACACGGTAATTATAGGATTTACAACATATCTATCATTGTAGAGTTCACTGTGTGCGGTGTGATCTGGTAATGGGTCACAAATTAATTTGAAGCCTGAATTATTACTTTCAATTCAGTCAGTATATCCCTCCCCCAACTGCATGCATCGCTTCACTTAAGATGACATCAAAAGCCTGCCGCAGGTGAGTGATGGCTTCATGGCCACCTGCATGGGGGCAGGGCTTGAAGCATCCAGCCAGCCCAAGGGCTTTATGAATATACAGGTCTCTGCATTTCCGCAACCAAAAGGCACAAGTGACTGCTGGGGCAACAGATGGGAGATGGGTAGGTCAGCAAAGGACTCTCGAGTTTTTTGTTGTTAAAATAAAAAAAGGCCATGCACTAAAAAAAAAAAAAAAAAAAAAGAATGAAAACACAGGGAAACATTGCTCTATGTTGGTAATTTTCAAATCGTTGCAAAAAACATCCACCAAATGACAATTCATTTTAGTATGAAGGTGTGTGTATGATTATTGGCCATGTGCTTTTTTTTCCAGCTATCACCTGATTAAATGTGTGTAGATTTCTCAGTTTGACCGTTTTTTTCTCAGTAATTTCTTCCATGCCCCTCCACAGCTACTATAAATCTGGTGGCCAGATAATTGCGAACAGCAAGTTTCAGCCTCCAACGATGATCTCATCCTAGAGCAGAAAGGGAAGCTAACGTTTTTCACACCTTGTTCAAAAGAGCAAAAGGTGAGGGCTCTTCCTTTTCCTTTCTCTGCAACACCATAGTGCTTTCTCCTCAAATGAACAATATTGTCTATTTTCTGCCAAAACTCAGATTTGTGTCAGGACTAAACTGCTAGCCTTTACTGGACACTATCAGGTGACAGGCAGTGTATGAACTACTTTGCATGCATTAGCTCATTGAATTCTCATAACAACCCTGGGAGAGGTATTTGTGACCATCACTTTCCAGATGTGCGAACTCAGGTTCGGGGAGGTTAAATGACTTGCTCACAGTAATACAGTTTTAAGTAGTACAGTCCAGATTGGAGCCAGATACTTCTGATATCAAACAGCCCCCCACTTAGTATTAGGTCAGAATGGCCTGCCTAAATTCTCTAGATGCCTTCTTGGCCCCGCAGATATGGGAACTTGTCTTGGACTCTGTATCCTTGATTCACGTACATTTTGCCATTTAACAACCTAGAGTTGGTCCAAAGCACACCCCAGCCTTCCCTCTTCATTGTTTCTTCCTCTGCCCTGTTATCTGCCTCATACCCTTTCCATGCATTACTGCTGGCAAGGAAGGATCTCTCTTCTTACTCAGTGTGGCCTGAGTTGGACTCATCATGAAGTTAGCAGAGCAGGTGGAGGCCCAAACACTGTAATCTAAAGACTTTAGGAATGCCCTCTGTTTCTTGTGGATCCCAAAACTCACTATATTTTATTGCTAGAAGTGACCTCAAGCCATCACCTCATCCAGCCATCCCCTTTGTCAGCTGTCAGACATTATCTCAATTTTGATGATGAGGTCATGGAGACTCCGAGTTTATGTAACTAACCCAAGGTCCTGGACTAAGGAAGTAACTCAAAGGCCTAAAGCCCTGTTATGATACGCTGCTTCTTTTATTACACTCTGAGAATATTTCTTTGAGGTTTTGGAATACTAAAAACAGACTTAAACTTTCATAGCTCAGTTGAAAATTAAGAAAAAAAAATACAGGTATATATGAAGTGATAGGATTGACAGCCAAGAGAGAAACACCAAAAGTAGAGGGAGGGAGGGTCTAAAGGGAAGAGAAGAGATGAGGAAGAAAAATGTCCTGACTTCCTGCTCTGCACTGAGTTAAATACATTTTGCATTTCTGATTGTACTTTTCTGAAACTTTATTAACAATGATGGAGATAGGAAAAAGGGAAAGAAAGGGAGCAATATAGAATACATTACACATTTGTTATCTCACTTAATTTCTCCCTCCAAAAAATAACACAAAAAACCTAAGAAGTAGGGGCAGGACTCCAAAACTTTATCTAAAACACTTGTGGTTAGATGTCTCCCAGATTCACGATTGTTCAAATTTTAGAAAGGCAGCACAGTACATGGATCATAAATTATAAAACATTCCCAACAGCATCTGGGATAGCATCCTGTAATCAAACACATTTGTATTTCTTCAGCCAAAAGCATGAATATTCTCATTAAGTGGAATTAAATGAAGACTATAAATAGCCTCTCAGTTCAAGGAAGGTTTTGCAGCCAACCAAGTTCAGATCAGGTCAGGTTTTGACATCAAATGAGTTATATATAAAAAATGGCTCTGCTTGGAGAGATTTCTGGGAATTTGAAATTGCTGATAAGGGACTGAGGATCTACATTAATATCCTGTATTATCATATCACAAATAAAGAAATAGAGGCTTAGAGTTTAAGTAATTGCCTAGGTTCCCACAGTTCCATGCCAGAAGTGGGATTGGAAAGCAAAACCACCCTCTCTTCTCATTCTGGGGAGGGGGTCTCTTCTCTCAAGGAGATAGAGGACAAGCTTACAGGGGCAGGCTGACACATGTGTTTTGTATTTTTAATTTATTCCAGGAGACTTTGCATAGCAATATGTATGTGGCACACAGACTAGACGCCCATGAATGAATGCCAGGATTTATAAATGAGCAACAGAAGAGAGGGTCTGGAGATGCCATACTAGTAAGAGGTCGTGTCAGGCTTCTTTGAGGTCATAGTTAAGATAGTGGTCAGAACCCCTCAAAGGAGGTATGACATAAGAGATGCTGATCACGAACTTATATTGACAAAACAGGAGAGGCTTCTACCTGCCGACTCTTGTCATTGTCAAGGAGGGTGAAGGACAGCATGAGGGCAGTTCCTTACCTACTGCCAGAGTCATCACTGGGAAAGGTGCTCCTTACGGGGATGGATCTTTGTGATGGTAAATACCTTTGTAAATGTGACACTTTTATAAAATCCATGGGTACTGGTTAAGCATCGTGCCAGTATAGTACTAAGAATACGAAACTAAGGCAGGCTTATTTCCTGTCCTCAAGAAGAGATAGAAGAAGTGATAAGGCACACAAAGACTTAATGTTAACACAAGGTAGACGTTGTGAAATAATGGGAAATATATACTATATATAGTATAGGTCTCTAATCCCAGTTCCTGACACAGCGCTTCTGAAATCTTTGTCATTCTCTGGGTAATAGGAATGTATTTTGTTCTAATGAGGAGACTCTGGGTGGGCTTCTGGATAAGGAATGTCACCGGAAAGATCAAGCCATGATTATAAGCTTGGCATTTTCAGCCCCACCCTCTATTCTCTTGAGAAGGGAGAAAAGCTGAAAGTGGAGCTAATGATCAATCATGCCTACATGATGAAGCTTCCATAAAATCCCAAAAGCATGGGGTTGGGAAAGCTTCCCAGTGGGTGAACGTGGGGAGGTGCTGGGAGAGTGGTGTGCCTGGAGAGTGTATGGAACCTCCACGTTTCTCCCCACACACCTTGCCCTACTCTTCAGTTTCCTTTATCATAACTTTACATAACAAAACCAGTAAAGGTAAGTAAAATACTTCTCAGTTCTGTGAGCCACTCTAGCATATTATTCCAACCTGAGGAGGGGTTTGTTGAATCCTCCAATCCATTGCCAGTTAGTCAGAAGCCCAGGCCACAAAATCCTTCTGGGATTTTAATAAAAATTGCATTGAATCTATAGGTAAATTTGGGGATAATTGGAATAAAAAAGACACTGAGTCATCAAATCCAAAGAAATAAAACATTTGTCCATTTGTTTATATCTTCTTTAAATTTCTCAGCAATTTCATGTACTTTTTACTGTATAAACCCGTAGTTCTTGTTAAATTTATTCTTAATTTACTTTATTTTTTATATTACTGCAAATAAAATTTTTAAATTAATTTTTATTTTCAGTTTTATCTTTGCAGGTATATAGGTGAAATTGACTTTTACAAATTGATTTTATATCCTGTGATCTTGCCAAACTCCTTTATTCATTCTGGAGGCTTTTATTCCTTTTGTTATTCAATTAGAGCATTGGTAAAAGTTGAATGGAAGGTGCATGAATGAACATCCTTGCCTTGTTCCTGATATTAGGGGCAAAGCATTCAGTCCATCAGCATTAAGGATAATGTTAGCCATGGGTTTTTGTCCTTTATCATATTGAGTAAGCTTTCTTTTCTTCCTAGTTTATTTAGAATTTTTATCATTAATGAATGCTGGATTTTGTCAATGCCTTTTCTGTGTCTATTGAAATTATCATGTGCTTTTTATCCTTTAGTTTAGTCTATTAATATGATATGGTATATTAATTTTTATATGTTATAAATGTACTTCCAGGGATAAATTCAATTTGGTCATGATTTTAAATCTTTTTTATATTTTGCAGAAATCAACTTTTGTTAAGGAATTTGGCATCTATGTATGTCTCTCTTTCTCTCTAGTAATATTTCTTGTCTTAAGGTTTACTGGTATTTTATCTCTCTTAAAATAGCCACATCTTTATTATGGTTACTGTTTGCATGGTGTAGCTTTTCTTCTTTTTTATTTTCAACCTATTTGTCTTTGAATCTAAAGCATGTCCCTGTGGAAAGCATATACTTCCTTTTAAAAAAATCAAGTCTGATTATCTCTGCCTTTTGAGTGAGATGTTTAGTCTATTCAGAATTATTGTAATTAATAATATGATTGTATTTACATTTGTCATTTTACTATTTGCTTTCTGTTTGTCCCATGTCTTTCTTTGGTCCTCTATTCTTCCTTTGTTCTCTTCCTTTATGTTAATTACATATATTTTGTTGTACTATTTTAATTGTTTTGTTAATATATATAATATAAAATATATATATATATATATTTACAATTATTTTCTGGCCAGATATAATATATATATATATTTACAATTATTTTCTTGGTGGTTGTTCCACTAAGATTATAATAGGGATCTTAACTTATCACAATATACTCAGAAAAGTACTAACTTAGTTCTGACAAAATATAGAAACTTTGTTCCAATATATCCTCCCCTGTTCTGTGCTATTGTGTCATATATAGCATATCTACATGTGTTATAAACTCAGCAATAATATTTTAATTATTGCTCTAACAATCTTAACTATTTTAAAGAAATTAAGGAAAAATAAAAAATACAGTTATAGAATACTTTATATTTTCCCACATTTAACATTTCCTTTAGCCTTCAGTTCCTCAAATTTTTACTGGTCTCTGGTGTCATTTCCTTTCAGTCTATATGACTTCCTTTAGTGTTTACTATAAGCCATGACTCTTAGCAAAAAATCCTTTTAGTCTTTGTTTATTTAGAAATTTCTTTACTTCATCTTTATTTATTTTTAAATATTTTATTGTTATTGGTAATGCTCCCCCCAGGATATTTTTCCCATTGATTTTGTGTTTTTTTTTAAGAGAGAGTGGAAGGGAGGGTTACAGACAGAGAGAAACATTAATGTGAGAGAGACACATCAATTGGTTGCCTCCCCCGCCATGCCCCAACCAGGGCCAGACATCAAGCCTATAATCTAGGTACATGCCCTTGACTGGGAAATGAGCCTGCAACCCTTCAGTCAGAGGCCCAATGCTCTAACCACTGAGTGATCCTTCTAAGGCTCTATCTTTATTTTTGAAGGATGTTTTTTTTCTGGAGATATAATATATAGTTGGCCAGATGTCTTTTTTTTTTTTTTCCTTTCAGTTGAAGGTGTCATTCCAATGATTTTCTGGACTCAATTATTTCTGATAATAAAGCATCATTAATCATTCTTTTGTTTCTGATGAGTCATTTTTCTCTTGCTGCTTTCAAAATTTTCTTTTCCTTAGAGTATAAATAGTTAGCTTATAATGTCCAGAGGTAAATCTCCTTGTTTTTTTTTGTTTTTTTTTTTAATGAGATTAATTGAGCTTCTTGGACCTATAGATTAATATTTTTTTAATATTAAATTTGGGGCATTTTAACCATATATATATATACTAGAGAACCGGTGCACAAAATTCATGCACGGGGGAGGGGAGTCCCTCAGCCTGACCTGCACCCTCTCCAATCTGGGAGCCCTTAGAGGATGTCCAACTGCCAGTTTAGGGAAAGTGGCAGATGGACATCCCTCTCACAATCCGGGACCTCTGGCTCCTAACCGCTCACTCTGCATGCCTGCCTGAGCCCCCTAACTGCTCCCGCTACCGGCCTGATCCCCCTAACTGCCATGCCCTGCCTGCCTGATCCCCCTAACTGCCCTCCCCTGCTGGCCTGGTCACCCCTAACTGCCCTCCCTTGCCAGCCTGATTGTTCCTATTAACTTTTTTTTTTTTTAATCTTATCCCCTTCACACACAATTGTATTTGACTTCCTTATTGGCTTCTCCCTGTCACACAACTTTTCTCTCTCCTTTATGTAACCCTTTTTCCTACTGACTCATCATTTATAAACTTTTCTTTCCTCCTTATTTCCTACTTCTATTCCATCATCCTTCTTCCCATCTTTCTCCTACCCTCCCTCCATCCCCACATTCCTTCTTTCCTTTATCTTTACCCCTTACCTCCCTCCCCTTTTCCTTCCCTTCCACCTTAATTTTTTTCTTCACTTCCTCCCTTGGACCTGCTTTACTCCCTCCCCCATTTCTTCCTTCTTCCCATTCTCCTTTTAAGCTCTACCGGTTCCCCTTTAAAACTTTTGTTCCCTCCCTCTTTCTCTCTCACCCACATTCTTCTCTACTTACTTCCACTGTTTTAATATCTATCTACCTGCCTAATTATTCACTATCATTTATTTTTTCTTTTCTGACTCCTACTTTTAAAATCTTTCCTCAGTACACAACTATACTTGATTTTCATTACAGCTCCTACAGTTCACTCACACATCCTCTTTCCTTCTTTAACTCTGCTCTCTACTGACTCCTTTATAAAGTTCTTCCCTTCCTCCTTCCCTTCTTAAAGCCTCTGTTGTGGGTGGGGGGGCATTAACCCCCAGCCCAGGATTCAGCTCTGGCCAGGTGTTTGCCACTTCCCCTTCCCTGGCCTCCCCGCCGCTGTCCTGCTCCCATTCCCTGCCCAGGACACATGACCCAGCAAGGGTGGCCAAGGCCCATGCTGCCTGGGCATTGCTGCTGCCGCAAAGCAGCAGCGCCTCCACCCAAAAGGCCTCAGACTGTCCTCCACTCTTCCTCCACTCCATCTTGGACCGGTGGGCACCTCCCTGCCAACAGCTACCACCACCCTCCTCCTGCATCTGGGCGGGGCTCCCTGCTCCATACAGCCTGCACTGGGCACACCTGTTCCATCCCCCCATGAAACACCCCCTTCAGCGTGCAGTTTCCTTCCCTTTTCCATTCCTGTGCCTTTTTCTTGTTCCCTTTCTGTATTTCTGTTTCTCCTCTCGGCCTGTCTGCATGCAGGCCTGCCTTCCTCTCCCTCTCCTTTCTTATACCCTCCTATCATATCCTACCCAGGGCCTTGCAGCTGCCTGAGCAGAGGGCGGGGACACAGCCTGCTGATCCAGTTGTGATGTGATGCTGTAATGGACAAATTTGCATATTCCTTTATTATTAGATTATCCTACCTAATAAAAGAGTAATATGCAAATTAACCATCACTTCGCTACACCCATAAGCCATGCCCACAAGCCATGCCCACCAGCCAATCAGGAGCAAATATGCAAATAAACCCAACCAAGATGGCTACAACCACAGAGAGCAGGAAGGAGGCTTGGGTTTCCCAGGCAATGGAGGAAGCCAAGCTTTCCGCCTGCCCTTGCTGGCCTAGGCCTCCACTCAAGGCTACAAAGTTTCAATTATAGAAGGTAAACAAATCCAAACAGAAATGGTGGCAGCCACAGAGCTGGAAAGAGCGGGAGGCTAGGGTTGCCCCCAGGAAAGGAGGAAACCAAGCTTTCCGCACACCCTGGCCAGCCCAGGCCTCCGCTTAAGGCTACAAAGTTTCAATTATAGAAGATACATAAACCCCAACAGAAATGGCTGCTGCCACAGAGCAAGCAAAAGGCTGGGTTCCGCTCCAGGCTACAAAGTTTCAATTGTAGAAGATAAATAAACCCCAGACACCAGGGCCTCCGCTTGGGTCGCCAGGGGGTGTAGCTGGCCTGCAAACCACCACAGGCCCCTAGCCCAGGCTTCCCCAAGCCCCAAGGGAACCCCCACCCTGATCCGGGACACCCTTCAGGGAAAACTGGCCAGCCCCCACCCATGCACCAGGCCTCTATCCTATCTAATAAAAGAGTAATATGCAGATTGACCATCACTCCCACACACAAGATGGCTGCCCCCATGTGATCAAAGATCCTGCCCTTATGTGGACACAAGATGGCCACCACAAGATGGCCAGCAGGGGAGAGCAGTTGGGAGGGACCAGGCCGGCAGGGGAGGGAAGTTGTGGGTGACCAGGCATGCAGAGAAGGGCAGATGGGGGGGATCCAGGCCTGCAGTGGAGAGCAGTGGGGGGGGGGACCAGGTCTGAAGGGAAGGGCAGTTAGGTGTGACCAGGACGGCAGAGGAGGGAAGTTGAGGGTGACCGGGTCTGAAGGGAAGGGCAGTTAGGGGTGACCCAGCCTGCAGGGGAGGGCAGTTAGGGGTGACCAGGCCTGCAGGGAACGGCAGTTAGGGGCAATCAGGCTGGCAGGGGAGCAGTTAGGCATCAATCAGGCTGGCAGGGGAGTGGTTAGGAGGTGATCAGACTGGCAGTCAGAAGCAGTTAGAGGCAATCAGGAAGGCAGGCAGGCGAGCAGTTGGGAGCCAGCAGTCCTGGATTATGAGAGGGATGTCCGACTGCTCATTTAGGCCCGATCTGGGATCGGGCCTAAACAGTCAGTCGGACATCCCTCAAGGAGTCCCAGATTGGAGAGGGTGCAGGCTGGGTTGAGGGACACCCCCCTCCCCCATGCACAAATTTCATGCACCAGGCCTCTAGTATATATATAAAAGGCTAATATACTAAGTGTCCAACCGTCCAAACAGTCACTATGATGCACACTGACCACCAAGGGGCAGACGCTCAATGCAGAAGCTGCTGTGATGCACACTGGCCATTTACAAAGAAATACCACCATGGACCTGGCACCCACAAAGCAACACTTGGCTTCCCCCAAGTGGGACACAGACCCCACCACCACACCGGAGTGACAGCCCACCAAATCACAGCTGACACTGCCGAAACCACAAGGTGCAAAATGTGGCTCACAGCCCAGACCAGCCCAGAAATGGTCTGCTGTGGTGCTGGTTAATGATGTCACTTAGCAACTCCTGGCTTCCTCTCCCTAGCAACGACTCGCCCCCTTGGAGTTTCTTCAGCCCAGGAACATGACTTGATTTATAGCCAGGTGTAAACAATTTCACATTTTAACTAAATGTCTGTGAAGCGTTTTCCTGTGCCTCATGTCATTTGATCCTAACAGAAGTCTTGGAGTAGGTAGATTGGAGACTCTGTGGAATCCTATTTTCTTTTCATTAGCTGGAAAACGGAGATTTAGAAAGCTTAGAAAATTGACCCGACTGAAAAGAAGTAAGAAATCGTGGACCTTGAAAATGACTTCAGGATTTCTCACTGCGCAGAATATAGTCAAACACTGCTGCAGTAAAATATTTTACCCTTTGTTCTCCCTGTGTGATCTACAATAATAAACTGCTTCATGTTGATATTTACTGTTGTGTTGCTGACAATTACCTGAAAGAGAAGTTAGGGTGCTTCACTGGACTGGAAAAAGTTTAGCTAAATCAGAAAGCAGGTCTAATTAAACAACTTTATTATATACACTGAGTGGCCAGATTATTATGATCTCTGAATGCATAATAATCTGGCCACTCAGTGTATATCCTATCTATAAAAGAGTAATATGCAAATTGACCATACCTCCACTACACCCATAAGCCATGCCCACCAGCCAATCAGGAGCGAGTATGCAAATTAACCCAACCAAGATGGCTGCGGCCACGGAGTGAGCAGGAGGCTTGGGTTTCCCCGGCGATGGAGGAAGCCAAACTTCTTGGCCTGCCCTGGCCTGAGCTCAAGGCTACAAAGTTTCAATTATAGAAGATAAATAAATCCCAACAAAAATGGCTACAGCCACAGAGTAAGCAGGTGGCTTGGGTTTCCCCGGTGATGGAGGAAGCCAAACTTCCTGGCCTGCTCTGGCCTGTGCTCAAGGCTACAAAGTTTCAATTATAGAAGATAAATAAATCCAAGATACCAGGGCCTCCACTTGGGTTGCCGAGGGGTGTGGCCAGCCTGCAAAACACCACAGACCCCTTGCCCAGGCTGCCCCACTCCACATAGGGAGCCCCCACCCTGATACGGGACACCCTTCAGGGCAAACCAACCAGTCCCTACCCGTGCATCAGGCTTCTATCTTACCTAATCCTATCTAATAAAAGAATAACATACAAATTGACTGTCACTCCAACACACAAGATGGCTGCCCCCATGTGGACACAAGATGTCCACCACAAGATGGTCAGCAGGGGAAGGCATTTGGGAGGGACCAGGCCTGCAGGGGAGGGCAGTTATGGTTGACCAGGCCTGCAGGGGAGGGCAGTTAGGGGCAATCAGGCTGGCAGGGGAGTGTTTAGGGGGTGATCAGGCTGGCAGGTAGATGCGGTTAGGGGCAATCAGGAAGGCAGGCAGGCGAGCAGTTGGGAGCCAGCAGTCCTGGATTGTGAGAGAGATGTCCCTCGAGGTGTCTCAGATTGGAGAGGGTGCAGGCTGGGCTGAGGGACACATACCCCCGTGCACGAATTTCATGCACCGGGCCTCTAGTCCTATATAATAAAAGGCTAATATGCAAATTGTCCCCTCGACCAGGAGTTCAACCAGCAGGCATGCTGGCCAACTGCCCATGTCTCCTTCCTCTGGCCAGGCTAAATGGACCCCACCCATGCACAAATTCATGCACCCAGCCTCTAATATACATATACTAGAGGCTCAGTGCACAAAATTCGTGCATGCGGTGGGGGGTGTCCCTCAGCCTGGCCTGCACCCTCTCCAATCTGGGACCCCTCGAAAGATGTCCTACTGCCCGTTTACAGGGATTGGGCCTAAACTGGCAGTCAGACATCTCTCTCGCAATCCAGGACTTCTGGCTCCTAACCACTCACCTGCCTGCCTGCCTGCCTGCCTGCCCCTAACCACTCTGCCTGCAGGCCTGCTCGCCCCCAACTGCCCCCTGGGCCAGTGTGCTCACCCCCAACTGCCCCCCCTGCCGGCCTGCTCACCCCCAACTCCTGCCCCCCTGCTGGCCTGCTTGCCCTCACCTTCCCTCCCCACTGGCCTGCTCGCCCCCAACTGCCCCCCTGCTGGCCTGCTCACTCCCATCTTGCTTTCCCACTGGCCTGCTTGCCCCCAATTGCCCCCCTGCTGGCCTGCTCACTCCAAACTGCCCCCCCCGCTGTCCTGATCACCTCCAACTGACCCCCACTGACAGCCTGCTCGCCCCCAACTGGCGCCCCTGCTGGTCTCCTTACCCCCAACGGCCCCGTCCCCCACCAGCCTGATCACCCACAACTGCTGTCCCATCTTGGCCTGATCACCCACAACTGCCCTCCCCTCTTGGCCTCTAACTGCCTCTACCTTGGCCCCACCACCATGGCTTTGTCCAGAAGAACATCCAGAAGGTCTCCTGGAAGGTATCCCACTCTAATTAGCATATTACCCTTTTATTAGTATAGATAGAGGCCTGGTGCACTGGTGGAGGCCAGCTGGTTTGCCCTGAAGTGTGTCCTGGATCAGGGTGGGGGTTCTCTTGGGGCATGGGGTGGCCTGGGCGAGGGGCCTGTGGTGGTTTGCAGGCTGGCCACACCCCCATGGGGTGAGGATCGCCACTGGGGGGGCATGGTCAGCCTGGGTGAGGGGCTGATGGCTGTTGCAGGCTAGTCACGCCCCCCAGCGGGGTCTCTTACTCCATGGGGGCATGGCCAGCTTGGTTGAGGGGCTGAGAGCCGTTTTCAGGATGGCCACACCCCCTTCAGGATGGGAGTCTCCCCTGGGGTACCTGGTCAGCCTGGGTGAGGGGCTGAGGGCTGTTTTCAGGCTGGTCACGACCCCTATGATCCAGGATCCCAGGCCCTCCTTTTTTTCTTTTCTTCTTCTTTTTTTTTTTTTCAGTGCCTCCTTTAGCGGAGTCAGGGCTGGCTGGAAACAGGTATCTGGTATTTATTTATCTTCTATAATTGAAACTTTGTATCCTTGAGAGGAGGCCAGGGTTGGCCAGGATGTGTGGGAAGCTGGGCTTCCTCCATCGCTGGGGGCAACCCAAGCCAGCTCGCTCCAGCTCCATGGCCGCCTCCATCTTTGTTGGGTTAATTTGCATACTCGCTCTTGATTGGCTGGTGGGTGTAGCAGAGGTATGGACAATTTACATGTTTCTCTTTTATTAGTGTAGATATACACTGAATAGCCAGATTATTATGCATTCAGAGATCATAATAATCTGGCCACTATATATAATATATATATACTAGCGTTCCTGTTGCAGGAAAAATCCTGCAATAGGGTTTCCTGTTGCACTCTACCCTGCCCCGCCTGCTCTCCTCCCTTCTCCCCCACCCCGCCTTCTCCACCAGCCCGCCTGCTTTTCTCCCTTTTCCACCAGCCTGCCCGCTCTCCTTCCTTCGCCCCCGGCCCCGCCTCCGCTCCTCCCTTCTCCTCCCCCTGGCTTGCTTGCTTCTCTGCAGCTTTGCTCCCTTCTGCAGCTCTTGGCTTCTTTCTACGCTGTCTTGATATGCAAATTAGCTGCCATCTTTGTTGGGGTAATTTGCATATTCGTCCTGATTGGTTTGTGGGCGTGGCTGGGTTGGTGGGCGTGGCTTGGGCGTAGCGAAGGTGCGGTCAATTTGCATATTTGTCCATTATTAGGTAGGTTATAATATATATTATATATGTATATACATACATACACACACACAGACACACACACACACATATATGGCTAAGTTGACTCGTGCATGTGCAATACATATAAAGCTCTCCCTGGTGCCAATCACACACATTTGTTTTGATCTGTCATTGTCAATCGTGAATTTGGTTGACACTTCTATTAGAGAGAAAGGGTGAATAGTAATATTAAAATCTTTCTTCTAATTAATTTCCTTTCTATATGCACTGGGCCACTAGTGTATATATATTTTCTGCTATGTATTCATTTCCTGGGCTGCTATAACATGCTACAAACTGGGTGGCTTAAACAACTGGAATTTATTGTGTCAGTTATGGAGAGTAATAGTCAGAAATCAAGGTGTTGGCAGGGTTGGTTCCTCCTTAGGGATGTGAAGGAGAAGTGGTTCCAAGTCTTTCTCCTAGCTTCTGGTAGCTTCTGGTATTGCCTTTCTTGTGTCATCACATTGTCTCCCTTCTATGCCTGACTTTGTCTATGTCCAAATTTCCCCTTTTTATAAAGGTACAAGTCATATTGTTCTAGGGCACATCCTAATGACATCATCTTAAACTTGATCATTTTCAAATTCCCTTGTTCCAATAAAAGTCACATTCATAGGTCCTGGAGTTAGAACTCCATCATCTTTTTGGAAGACAGGATTTAATCCTTTTATGCTCTTCTCTCCTCTAGAACACCATTACATGTATGATGTCTGTTTTATGTGTTCCACTGCTCTCTGAGGCCTTGTTCATTTTTCTCCAATCCTTTCCCTCTGTTCTTCAAACTGGGTAATCTCTATTGATTTATCTCCAAGTTCACACTTTTATTTTTCTCCTTCCATCTCAAATATGTTCTTGAGGTCTCTAGTGAAATGTTTTTATTTCAGTTATTATGATTTTCAACTATAGAGATCCCTTTAGTCCCTTTTTATAATTTCTCCCTTTTTATTGAGATTCCCTAGTTAAGTCACTGTCAACATGCTTTTTCTATTCTTGTTTAAACACAGATTTCTTTAGCTAATTGAACTCATTAATAAAATCTGTTTTGAAGTCTTTGTTAAATCCCACATCTGGGGATAATCAGGGACAGTGTATATTGACTGCTGTTTTCCCTAGTAGCTATTGATCAGACTTCCTTGCTTCTTCACATGTTTTGAAAAGTTTTGAGTACATTTTAAATAATAGGTTGTTGTAAATCTGGATTCTGATTTTTCTCCACTCAGGCATATTTCTATTGTTATTTTACTTATTTGTTTATTTAGTAATTTACATGAATTAAATCTGTGACTCCATTTCCTTGCAAGTTACACCTACTGATGCCCCTACTTTGTTTTCATTAGTTTTGTTTTTATGTTTAAGTCACCTTCTTAGGTGTCTGCATAAATTAGTGTTTAGGCAAAGACTGATCAGAAGTTAGGATCAAACACTTAGAGCCCATAAGATTTTTCATTCTCTGATAATGGCTCTGAGTGTAGACTAAGGAATGCATTCACATTTTAGACCATTCTCAAATTTGTCCTAAGCTTCCTTCCAGGGTCTCTTCTATTTCCTTCATGAATGTGTGCATGCTCCACCAACCAGGAATGTCTGTATGGCTCTAGCCTGTCCGTCTCTCCTGTACATCTGCACAGAGTCCAGTCAATTCAGGATATGAGAAATGCTCATCAGTCTCCCATGCCTGTTTAACATCCAAAAACTTTTGGTTAAATCTCTAGGTTATTTTGATAGTACAGTCTTTTTTCCCAAATAGGACAATGACCTCAAGCCATTGGATCTCCCCATTAGTTTGCTATTAAGCTGGCTCCTTTAATTGTCAATGATCCAATACAGGTGAACATTCTCCTGCATAGATAGCAAGGCTACTGGTTTTCATAACCTAATAGATTTGAGAGAAAGGTGGGAGAAGCCATTGGCAAGAACACCACAGACTTACACTGTTCTTAGCTGAAGTTCAGTATTTTTCAAGAACAAATTCTTTTTCATTTGTTATATGCCTTTGGTTGATTTCAATGGCACAAAATGGTTGTTTCTGCCCAGTCCTATAATTGGTTTTCAGGAGAGGTTTGTTTACCTTCCCATTCTGTCATGCTTGAAGAGAATCTCTTATTTCAGGAGTCTGTTTGCTTGTTTGTTTGACAGTTTTATCTCTGATTTCCTCAGGATTGTGCATCGACTCTTTGTTGTATCCTTATAGTGATGTTTTCCCAGATGCCTTTGGTCCTAGCAGCTTGGACTTCAATTCTGGAGATGACTGAGCCAAACAAAATGGATAGGACCTTCATTTGCAATCTCTGGCTCTATCTCCAGAAAATAACAAGCTTATTCAAATACCCAAGAGTTCTCTCATCTGTTAGCACTCTCTGGAATGTATTACCTCCCTCTTTTCAAACCAGTTGCTGCTCTAAGTCTCCTCTCAATATCTTTCTCCTTTGTAAAATCGTTGCTAATTACTGCAACTCACTCCAATTTCCCCCTTCTTTGAATGCTTTGACTTTTATTTTTGCCATTATTTTTGGAAATTACACAGATTCTATCATATGTTCTTTTCCTAACTACTCTTTTTATGCACCATTCTTTCTTATCTCCCCAGGGAGATCACATTTATTGAAGGCAGAAGCAAAGCTATTATTATTTTGCATGTCTCATAGATTTTACTGAAATCCTAGCTATTACTGGTGCACCATTTAGATTTAGTAGGTTGAATTGAATATAATCAGGTGAATGGTTGCTTGATTGGTGAACTTTTCCTATACTTTTAGAAAAGTTGGAATCATGAAAAGATGTTTTACACTCCTTTTCATACTGTGCAAGTATCAGCGGGCTTAATCACCCTACTTTTCAAAGTCTAGAGAAAATACTTCCTTCACGAAGCCCTTCCTGATTCCCTCTTTCCTGAACCTGTAGTGTGTTCCATACTCTGCCTGTGGTGTGTATCACTTTCTGTCTTGCATCCTAGTTTTATGTGCATGTCTTTTTCTATTATATATGAACATAGCTTCAGGCAAGGATTTATTTCTGTAACCTCTTTGGTAGAATATGTTGCTATACATTGACTTGATACTTGAATACTAAATGAATGCATGAATGAGGCTCCATATTGGATTTATGAATTATAATCAGTTTTTAGAATACATTGGTTGAATATAGAGTGTGTCCTGTAAAGCCAGAGGAGGTCAATGCTTGCAAAAAACTTGAAGATGATCTAGAATAGTTGTTCTTTTTCATATGGGACCACTGAGGTCTAGTGAGGTGAAGTAACTTGATCCCATGAATTAGTAGCAGAGGGTTCTGGCTGGCTGATGAGATTGCCTCCAAATGCTTTTGCCCATTCTTTCCTCAGAGATGCAGAGTGAAACTGTGGTTTCACACATGTTCCAATTAACTATTGGCTTCCTCAGAATTCCAAATTTCATTTAGTGCTTCTCTTTATGTCAATGAATTTATATTCAAATCCTTTCACCACCAACAGCACAGCTGACCTTGCACTCACTGTAGGGTAACAAATTAATGGGCCCACTCTAATAGCAGAGTTAGCAGGTCTAACAGCCAAGGCTTTTCCTTTGATGGAAAGATGTTAATAGACCCCAATGTATTGACTGGCCCTTAACAAGGAAGTAAATTCAAAACTAACAAGAAAATGTAAACCTGATGTGACTTCCCTAATCAAAACCGAGAGCAAATAGACCCTAATCTCTGTGAAAGTATACAGCTACTAAACTTTAATGACAATATCAGTTCTGCTTGATGAGGGCAACAGTAAGTTTTTGGTTCATTTATTATAGGGATGGAATTCAGGCTGATTTCACTATACTTGGCAGGTGGCTGAGCATTAGTGAGCTAATGCAGGCCCATAGTCTGGCTGTACTTAATGAAGGCAGCACCCAGTCATTGTCTTCAAGCAAAAAGCTTATCTACATGTCTGATTCAGACTTAACAGCAGAACATTGTGTTTGGAAGGCTGCTGATGTTTAAGAGCATGCCAATCCCAAATTAAAGAAATAGTAAAATCATAATTGTAGGTTCTTCAAATTAAGGTAGGTAGACAACTGTCAACTCTATGCTTTCATTTTAATGGGGTGAGGGTACTTTGGGAAAGGGTGCTAACAAAGAATGACAGGCACCCCCCTGCCCCAGATAGAGACTTCTCTCCTGCCCTTTTAAAACAATCCACACTTACATCTTCCAATAAGCTACTGTAGAATTTTTTCTAGCCCCCCTCCTCTGGTACCCATCCTCACTCCTTTTATTGTATATTATAGGAGTATAACTATAGATAACAGTTTTCACGTATTGAGAATGTACTACATGTCAAGGTCTCTGCTAGATACCTTACATTGTCTCATTTAATCATGACAAGTCTTTTAAGTTAGGGGTTGTTTAGAGATCATATACATAAGACTCAGAGAGATTAACTGACATGCTTAGGGTCACATAGCCAGTTAGGAGGGGTAAAGACAGGTTTTGAAAACCTAGCTGCCTTTGTTCTGACATATTGGTTTCATATTTTCATCCCTGATTTTTATTTTGGCTACTCCAAAGATATCACTCCCAGTTACTGTTCTCCTAATCTCAGCGGGGAGGGGAATGTACACAGCCACCCAGGGCTCTCCTTTTGGGGAAAGGGCTCCACAGTGGGAAAAGCAATCAGGGAAAAGGAACGTGGCATAATTGTTCTCATTTAGTTCTGTAGGCCCAAAATACCTTTGAGGACCCATCCAGGGAGTGCACTTCTATAATGTGGCCTATAGACAAAAACATGAAAGAAGCCAAGAAACCTTTTTCTATTGATATATGTCCAATGCCAGGCACAATGCCTCACAGCTCACAGGTAAGCAATACATACAAATTTGCTATTTTTGATAAGGAAGCATTCTCACAAAAATTCATTTCTTGGTCTGTTTTATATGATAATCTTTGTATATTTATTACACACAATTTTAATGTTAAGTGGAGAAAGCAGAGAATAAAATCATACCCATGCTATTAGTATAACAAGGGAAAATTGAATGCATATGAAAAATTATTGGAAGAGAGTGCAAAGATAGAAGCTATAATCTGTTGGTGTAGTGACACTGTAGGATGATTTTTTTCCTTTTCATTTGATTCCCATTTAAGCTGGTTTGGTGTTGTTTGTGCAATACATAATTTTTAAAAGTATAACAGTGAATACCAATTAAAAATAAAACATGTAAGGTGTGTGCCAACAACATCAGGAAGCATAAATGTGGCATTTCTATTTCTGCTGGAATTCTGGCTTCTAGCAAGGTATTTATTTTTGCTGTCACAAAGTACAATCAATCCCCAACCAACCGTGTTAATGGAGGGAAGAGCTGATGAGGGTCATCTCAACACGTGGATGCCAGGGGCCCAGGGCTTCCTACCAGCTCCTCCACTGGAGCCTTTCTGTTGTCTGTGGGCTTGACGGCCTGACAGGCATGGTCCTGGAGATCATCTCTAAGTTACACTGACAACCACAGAAGCACTATGTGTTGCCTTCCTTAACAGAATTTGACCCAAATTGCACCATCCCCTATTACATCATGTGATTTGATCATGATCAAAAGTACTGCAAGGTCTAAACTAGTGGCTTTCAAAGTGTGATCCCTGAGTAACACTTTTGGAGACTTGTTAGAAATGCAAGTACTCCAAACCCTCAGACTTTCTGAATCAGAAACTCTGGGGGTGAGTCCAGAAACCAGTTAACAAGCCTCCCTGATGGTCAATAAATTTTTAGGAGACCCCAGACTAAAACATATTCCCATCTTGTCCCCATCCTCCATTAGCCAAAGGGTCTCATATTTTACCCCCTTTTCAGGACTGATTAATTACTTACTTAATATTACACACTTCACTCTTTCAGGTTAAAACAATGAAAGTTATTTAAACTCAAATGTATTGCATGTAAGGAGTGATGTTTTAATATATGTTATGTGCCATTAATATGTTGATTGAATTAATTTATCAGTTTGCCTTGAAAGAACAGGTTCTTTAGGGTTTGGGAGTTGAGAGGTGAAGGAGAGAGAGCAGTTATGAGAAGAAATGCAATTGTGAGGTAGAAGAGGCTATCATAGAGGTGGTTGGGGGTGAGCAGCATTAGGACACCTTGAAAGGGGTAAATCTGTGTCCTGCAAACAAAAGTTACCTACCTCTTAGACTACTGAAACCAGCACCCTATGCATTCAAAGCAGTGCAATGTCCTCCTTGGGAAGTGGCCTGAGTCAGGCTCCCTGGTTGGAAGTAAAAGGTTGATGTACCCATTCTCTGAACGTACATTAGGGATTTCATCCTTAAATCCCTTCGAAGCCTCAACTCTGGTCCAGAAAACACTGTCTTCTTATGAAGATGTAAAGCTGTTTTCAATCAGAGCAAAAATAATGTGCAGCTCACATCTTGTCTTCACGTATAATTATGAATCACTTATCCTGGATTGAGACCTGCTGAGCATGGTTTCATCCTAAAATCACCATAATCCCCCTGAGAATACAGACCTCCTTGCTTCAGCACTTCCCCACTGAGGGCTTCTTAGAGAAAATACACAGAAGCTACACAACCAAAACAAAATCTTCACCGGAGACTGTCAAAGATGTTACCTACAGCAGTTACCTCAGGGTCTGTATGCCCTTCCTGTAGTGCCACCACTCATTCTCTACGTGTCCCTTTGGGTTTGCCTTGGCAGCTGCATGTCTTGCTAAAAATGAGCAGCAGGATGACAAAAGAGTGAAAACATAAAGCTGCTTTCTTGGGCATTAAGAGAACACTGAAGGGTGAAATCATCAACATATTTCTGAAGTAGGGTCAAAAACAACCCTAGGCATAACTATCCCGCAACAAAGTTTGTTTTCTTCCATGCTACATCTCCTTTCTTCCAAAAGAACATTTCTTTTCCAAAGAGCTAACCCTTTGTTCAATAGCACTACACACATTGACCATCCTCATTCCCTCACATAACTTGCATTCACCTCTCGTTCCTGATTTTGCCAGACTAAATATCTGTAGTTTTCTGCCTCTTTTCTCATGGCTAAGAAGGGAAGCTGGAGAGAACAATGATTATAAATATGGAATCCTGAGTTGGAATATCTGAGTTCAAATCCTACCTCCACTACCAGCAGCTGTGTGACCTGAGCAGGCAAGTAATCCTATATAATAAAAGCCCAGTGACCTAAGATGGAATGACCAAAACAATGGAACCATTAGAATGACCAGTAGACCATTTGCTATGATGCGCACTGACCACCAGGGGGTAGACGCTCAATGCAGGAGCTGCCCCCTGGTGGTCAGTGTGCTACCACAGTGGGAGCGCTGCTTGGCTGACCAGGATAAGTGGCTGCTCCTGCTGCAAACCCTGGGCCCATGGGCAGGAACCCCAGCTGCAATCGTTGCCTCCTTGCCCCAGGCTCCTCCTTGCTCCCTGCCACCTCCTCTGGACACCCACAGGCCTTGCAGCACCACTGCCAGGCTCGCAGAGCTGACCCCAGAGGCTGGGAGGTGGGTTCATGGCAGCCGTGGGACTGAGGCCTACTCAGCCGTCTCTCAGTGCTATTGTCCCTGGTCCTGGCCCTGACTGGGTCTCCTGGAGAGGTGAATGCTCCAGCTCCATGGAAGATGCCTGACCAGGGAGCAGCTGCACTCCCACAGCTGGTCAATCCCTGCAGGCCCCTCCCCACACCAGTGTACGATCCTGTGCACCAGGCCTCTAGTTCTTTATAATATATACATCTTTATATTAAATGCACTTTTTAGAACAGAGTTTGGGAAAGCCCCTCAGATACAATTTCGTTGTTTATAAACTTTTTACCATTTTTTTCCCCTTCTTAACAAACACCACTGAAATGCCCTTCTTAAGATGGGAATAGTATAGAAAATATGCATTATCCTCACACATACCCGAATGAAGCCTGGGTTTGCACCCCACTACTTCAGCTTCATTTCTTATCATGATTTAGTCATTTTACCCGCTGGTCTTCTCTCTTTTAAATTTAATATTTGATGGTATAATATATCAGCAGCTTTAAAACATCTCTTTCTGGGAGAAAATGTGAACTACTAGCAAGGCTATATAATATGCCAGCTAAAAGGAGAAGGGTGACAGGCGTGGGTGTGGGCAAAAGGTGTTTTATGCAATCCCACTGGGATATCGCCACCTTAGAAAAACAGTTTTACAGCCATATAGTTAAATTAACTAGTAGTTAGAGGCAATTATGTGAGAAAGTAAAAATATTTATGTTCTTTAAAGCTCCAAAACTGTCATTTGAAGTGTGACACACTTTTAAGTAATTTCACCTGCAACTTTTGAAAGATTAATTCTATGACTAAGGGCATAAAATGGAAACAGGTTGCCACTGTGAAATAAAATCAAACTTATCTCCCTGTAATTTCGCTTGAATTTAGTGCTCATGAAATGTCTCGCTGTCAGTTCTCACACTCAAAATCTTAATTTTTCAAACAACCCTAATGTTGGAATTTAAAAAAATGCCATTGCCTCTTGAGAAACGTGAGATATGTGCATGTGCTCAGACAAACACACACACGTGCTTCCTCATGCCTTGCCCTGGAATTTTATTTTGCCATTTTCCTGACAATAAGCATAAACTCGCATTTTCCTCCTTATTATTGTTAAAAAGTATACTGGAAGCCATAAGCCATAAAAAATCACCTCCCATCATCTCTTCTACATAACTACTTTATTGTCACTCATTACAATTTTTGTCTCTGCTTATGTACATTTACATTTTTATACAATTGCAACTATACCATTTTGTGGTTTTCCTCAGTATTTTACATTATGCATTTTTAGTGTTGTTACATAGTCTTCGCAACCATCATTTTAACAGGCTGCACACGATTATTTTTGAAGGCGGCACCATAATCCCTTATATTATTCTTCTATAGTTGGCACTTAGTGGTTCCCAGTGTTTCACTATTACACATGAACATTCCTGTGCTTATGGCTTTTTCTTTCTTTTATCCCATATCCTTAGGCCAGAGTCCCACAAGTGAGATTACCAGGTTAAAACATATGCACTTTTTACTTTGATAGCTTTTGATACCTAAGGTCAAATCACTTTTCAAAGTGTTTATTTACATGACTTCTTGCAATATATAAGTTTATCTACATTTTCTGTATAGTTCAAATTCATAGCAACATGTTTATTTATGTGGTTTCAATGATATTATACATAACTAGTGGCCCGGTGCACGAAATTCGTGCATGGGGGGGGGTCCCTCAGCCTGGCCTGCACCCTCTCCAATCTGGGACCCCTTGAAGGATGTCCTACTGCTGGTTTACAGGGATTGGGCCTAAACTGGCAGTCAGACATCCCTCTCGCAGTCTGGGACTGCTGGCTCCTAACCACTCGCCTGCCTGCCTGCCTGATTGCCCCTAACCACTCTGCCTGCCAGCCTGCTCGCCCCCAACTGCCTCCCCCTGCCAGCCTGCTCACCTCCAACTGCCCCCCCCCCAATGGACTGCTCACCCCCACCTTCCCTTCCCACTGGCCTGCTTGCCCCCAACTGCACTCCTGCTGGCCTGCTGGCCTGATCACCTCCAACTGACCCCCACTGACGGCCTGCTTGCCCCCAACTGGCCTCCTCCCCTGCTGGTTTTCTTACCCCCAACAACCCTGCCCCCCAACAGCCTGATCACCCACAACTGCCGTCCCATCCTGGCCTGATTACCCACAACTGCCCTCCCCTCTTGGCCTTTAACCGCCTCTACCTCAGCCCCCGCCTCTATCATGGCTTTGTCCAGAAGAACATCCAGAAGGTCTCCTGGAAGGTCTCCCAGTCTAATTAGCATATTACCCTTTTATTAGTATGGATTCTAAAGCATTAACAGTATCTCTGAATCTTTGGTCTTGGTTGAAGCCCTTTTGTTCCTGCAGTTTTAATGGGTGTTAATAAAACAGCATTCAAATGTAAGTGCCTACACAGACACACAGCCCCAGCCCCAGATGTTAGACTGGAGTGGGGTAGAAAGTGGGGAAATGAGCCAAATATTTGCCCTTCTATATTGGAAACACTGAGATGCAAAGGAAAATGAAATGTAATATGTGGAGTTCAGTCTCTATACTTTCTCACTTCATCCTCCCTTTCCCTTTCCCTCAATTCCCTCAGTACTAAACCCCAGGTCCTAAGGAGGTTGTATGCTCATTTATTCAGGACAGGACAGCAGCCTTTGGGTATTACCGTTGGTCCATCTGCCCTTTCCCCATGGTCTAACTGCCTCTGAAAATCACAGTGAAAATATGTGTACATTCAGTCCAGCGTTCCCACTACCCTGCCAACCACGTCTAACAGAACACACAAAGGACAGCTTGTGGAGAAGTGCGAGGAGCTGGGCTCTGGGCTGCAGAACAGCTCAGGGAGTAAGTGGACTCCACGTTGGCCACGCAATGGCTAACCTCGCTGCGCTCCCACCCACATGGATCATGGTCATGTAATAATGAGACTGGACCAGAGCCAGCAACTTATTTCACAGGAGTCACCCAGGAGCCGAAGACAGAAATAAATTTGAATCAGTGCAATCAAAAGGTGAAAACCTCCATAGAACAGGAAGTGTAAGGAGCAAAGCTTCTTGCTATCTTGAGTTGTTCTAGCTCTCATAAAAATCATAGCTTTAACCTTTCGTATGGATGGCTCTAGTCTGGTTTTTATTATAATGTCATGAATAATGTATGTCCCTTTTATAGCAAATGTGCACTTTTGAAAATGATAATGCCATATTTACTTTTACATTTTCTTCCGCATAGAATTCTGTCCTCTTTTTGGAAAACTTCTTCTTGGGACAGCAATCACAAGTGTCAGCTTCTTGGGGTACAGAGGACATCAGTTTCCCAGCCATGAAAGAGTGACGCAAATAATAATCATACAGGCACCAAGTGCCTCTGGAATAATTCTTGCAAATGAGCTTTGAGGGTCTCTTGAGCTTGAAAAGGGAACTGCTCTACACGTACATTTGATGAACCTGATGCTCACTGTCCATTGCAGCCTACACAGATGGGCAGGTGGAGGAGAAAGGCTTCCACTAAGCAGTGGATCCGCCCATCAGTGGAGGTGAATTCGGCCACCGAGATTCTCATGAGAAGAGCGCTCTTTTGCTGTTGTTGGGTTCTCATATTGGGGAACACATTTTGTGTCGTATAAAAAAGCTGCTGTTTCTCTAGAGATCTGAATGCAAAATTAACTGGAAACAGGAGCCAATAGCACTGAGCTATTTGTCATTTAATGGAAAGAAGTGGGAGGGGGCACAGTATCTGGTAATGATTCTCTTGCTGTCTTCCACAATAAGTCTGCCTCTCCCACATCCCCTGCAGTGTTAGAGGACTATTTGAGTTTTGTTTTACGTTACACCACTAGTCTTCACAAATGGCCTCAGAAAAGATGACTGGTCATTCCTCTGCTGGGACAAAACTTCAAAACTTGGAAGGAAAGGAAACCCTAGCTCGAGAATTCACTTTTGCTCACAGTCTTTCAGGGTTAGCTTCCCACAATATAAAAAAGTAAAATCTCTTGAAAGTTTATAAAGTACCATAACATGTTCTCTACTCTCATACAGGCTAGCATGTGAGGATAGCACTTCTCTTCTCATTTCTTAAAGAGAACTTAGATGCTCATGGAGCACTTTCAGGATGAGAGAAGAGAGCACTAAGTGGGAGATCCAGATGTCAGTGACCTTCATCGCTGTCTCCTGTGCAACTAGCTGTAGGCCAGTATTGTGACTTTAGTAAAAAAGTGAGACTCTCAAAGGTAAATGACACTTGCCCAGGTCTGGAGTGAAGAAAGACCCACTTTTCATACTTCTGGACCATCTTTCATTTTCTTAAAGTTAAATCATCTGGGGTGGGGAGGAGGCAGGATTATACAAATCAGTACCATAAATGGTTATAATTATCACCTTAGTGTCAATAACTCTAAAACTGGCTTTGGTTATGGTTATGCAGCACACACATGAATTTATTTCCTTGTGCATAAGACCAACAGTGAAAAATCTGTTGATATTCTAGATTTTTTAAAAAAAGATAAACATTTCTTCTATTTCCAGTAAGATGGGGTTAAGCGGCTCCTTTGCCCCATACTAGCTCCATGACATGGAACAGCACTGTAGTCACAGAGAAGCTGGCATCAAGACAGATGTACCACAGAGTGGCTTCATGCCGACAGGAGCATTACAGAAAATACGCAGACTGTGCTGGGGAAAGAGGGCCCTGGAGGGTACCAAGACCTTGCCGTCAGGAGGTTGGGGGGCTTCTCTTCATGCACCCCCTTGGCATAGTCTCCTAGGTCCCCTCCAGCAGGGAAGCCTGGAGACTCTCCAGCCCCAATTCAAGAGCGGAGTGCAGACTCTCCTACCATGTGTTTTCTTTGCCAGTTGTTATGGGGGAAAAAGTACATGGTTGGCTCCAAAGTACATGGTTGGGACACACATCGTTAAGCCAATATGTGTATTTTCAGCCCTGAGAATTGGATGAGTTGATTCAGATCAAAGGGTAATGATTTTCAGCAGCATGTCCTTAGGACTCATGAGGTGACTTGGAAAGTGTGGATGCCATGCTTCATGCTCCAGGGTGCTGTTAATGATATTGATGATAATAATGATACTATAATGATAGTAATAGGTGGGAAGTTCTCCCAGGAAAGTTCATTATAATTTTATGGGATCATACTTTCCTGTATTTTTCTAAATGTTTACAATAAACTCAAGATGTTTTAGAGTAAAACAATATATATATATGTATGTGTGTGTGTGTGTGTGTGTGTGTGTGTGTATAATCTTTACATAGGTATATGTGTATTCATGTGTGATATCTGTGACATATAGATGACATATATGGTGACATATCTAGGTATATATATATCATTATCCTGAAGGGGATTCTCTCATCCTGTCAAACTTTTTTGGGAGCACAATGTGCTGTCCTAAGGGCATTCATGTTGCCTTGAAGAATGTCCAAATGCAACTGGGATGACCTGCGAGAGTTCTGGGAAAGCTATATTGAAAGGACGATGGCTCTTTCCCTGGTTTTGAACATGTGCAGATTCCCTTGCCTGCACTTTGACTACTTCCCCCATTTCTGTGTTTGCTTCCAGAAGGGAGAGGGCCAAGAAAGAGCTGAACTTGATCCAAAAGAAGGTGTTTCTGGCAGGTGTGAGGATTTTAAGATAATAAAAACATGTAGCAACCAGTAGTGCCCACAGCTGAGCCGCAGCTGCCTCTCCACCCTACCTACTAAAGCCTGCTTTGGAAGTGTTCTTGGCTTCAGAAACCAAGCAGACCCACTTCTGTGTTTCCAACCATTTGATCTTCTTACCACCTAACCCATCGCTGGGGATTCCCAACTACTAAATTAGGAAAGTTTTAAAAGCTCTGATTTCTATACCAGTTCCCATCAACTGTGGTAGGCAGAGCGCACTGTTTACCTTAAGCACATCATTTTCCTCCACGAGCTGTGTCAAATAAAAGGACACAAGAGTAAAAGTGAATCAAAGGAAAGAATACGTCAGCAGTTACATATTTTGGGGGGGGGAAATAAGTTTTCATCTCAGAGGTGGGAAATTCCAGAGTCTCCTGTGTTTCTGGACTAATTAGCACAAATGTAGGTGAGAAAATGGGGTCCTTTGCTTCTTTATCTGGTTATGTGTATAACAATGCTTTAGAGAGATTAACCAAAGAACGTATATGTATACATGCATAACACATGGACACAGACAATAGTGTGATGAAGGCCTGGGGAGGGGGCAAGAGAGGGGAGGAGGGGTCAATGGGGTGGAAAAAGGGGGACATCTGTAATACTTTAACAATAAAGATAAATTAAAAAAATAATTAATGTTTTAGACATTCATTTTTATAAGAGTTTTAGAGGCCTTGTGCCAATGTGATTGGATGCCTAAGCTTACCTTTCTGTTTGCTGTCTGCACATTTTTGAGCTTTAAACTAAGATTCTATGAGTTTGCTATTCTCAAGTGCAGATAACAACATGATTGAAACAAATCTCTATTAAAGAAGAACAAAGATGGATGAACACATTTTCTTCCATTTTATTGGGACTTACAAAATGTTGAAAGTTAAAAAAAAAATAGTCAAAAGCCAATACAGCACAAATAAGGAGCAGTGGTAGAATATTTGATGTTTAAAACAGAAACAAAAGCAAAAATCCCAGTCAATATATTTCAGACAAAAATTGTAGTAAAGTTGGAAAACAACACATTTGGTAAGGTCTTTCTCAAGCTTTGGATTATATAAAATTAAGCAGTGAGTATTAATTGAGGCCTAACAACTTCCCTGTGATTAGTGGTCATGATGTTGTTGCTAATGTTAGTGGAAGCATATCAGGGGCTTGTGTGGCGAAGGTTTAAAAACAGGTGGATTTTGCCCTTGCTGGTTTGGCTCAGTGGATAGAGCGTCAGCCTGTGGACCCAAGGGTCCCGGGTTCAATTGTGGTCAAGGGCACATGCCCAGGTTGTGGGTTCAGTCCCCAGTAGGGGGCATGCAGGAGGCAGCCAATCAATGATTCCTTCTCATCATTGATGTTTCTATCTCTCTTCCTCTCCCTTCCTCTCTGAAATCAATAAAAGTATATATTAAAAAAACACAAACAGGTGGATTTTCATGGGTAGAGTGTATTTTATTCATTTCCCTCTTGTATTTTAAAGCTGTCTTGATTCCCCAGCCATCTATATCAGGATCCCCTAGAAATAATGATAATCTTCCCAATAAATACTTATACGTGCATAATTACATTTACAGGTAAAAACAGTGTTATTTCACAAGTGCATGTAAAGTCAGAGGCATTTGTGTATATGTTTTTTTATAAGCAATGGGATCAATGATCACACCACTGACTACTCAGAGCAACTAAGCTGAGAACAGCCTATTTCTGTCAGAGAAAATGCCTGGTTCTTGATACACAAGTATTAGACAGAACTGGGTTGGTATATGGAGTGATTGGGCCAAGGTCACAGGCTGGACACCAATTAGCTTTGAATAGAGTATACAACTTTGTTGTAGGGACACAGATGCCCGCTGGTCATCTGACTAGGAGCTGAATATGGCTGAACTCAAGAGAAATCCAAGTATAAATGGTACAGTATGACCAGTCATGTCAACTGAAATGAATACCAAATGAACATGCCTCACCCCAGTGGGTGTTTCCTTCATGGCCACAGTGTGCTGGCCTCGTGCCTTAATGTAAAGGGCTGGCAGGGGATGGGAGGAGAGCTCCTCTGGGTTCCATGGCGTTCATTTCTGGGTCATCCACATTGGAACTTTTTTTTTAAATGCTCCCCTGAGGATATTTTCCTCATTGTTTTTGAGAGGGAGTAGAAGAGAGAGAGAGGGAGAGGGAGGGAGAGGAAGAGGGAGAGAGAGAGGAGAGAGAGAGAGAGAGAAAGAGAGAGAGAGAAGAGGAGAGAGAGGAGAGAGAGAGAGGAGAGAGAGAGAGGAGAGGGGAGAGTGGAGAGGGGAGGGCAAGGGAGGGGAAGGGAGGGGGTGGGAGGGGAGGGGAGGGCAAGGGAGACAAACATCGATGTAAGAGATACATTGATAGGTTGCCTCCCACAGGAGCCTGGATAAGGGTCAGGGATCGAACTTGCAACCCAGGTACGTGTCCTTGACTGGGAATTGAACCTGAGACCCTTTGGTGCACAGGCAGATGCTCTAACCACTGTGAACACTGGCCAGGGTCACATTGGAACTTTGAAGTAAAAGTTGGATTGTAATCTGAAACCATGTTCTGTATCAAGGGAGAACCTATTTCAAAAAAACTTAGAGGTTTAATATACCTATAGACAGATACTTAAATCTATCTAATACAGGTTTATTGGCTAGATTTCATTAGTTAAGGAGGTAAGATAGTGCAGTAAAAAGAAGCTCAACTTTGGAGTCAGACAAATTCCATCTATTGTCTAGTTCTACAACCTTGGGAAAGTGAAATAATTTACTGAGCCTCAGTTTCCCAAACCAAAGAGTGGGATATGTTTGATACCTGTCTTTTTTCCCATTTGGTTTTGCTGGTAATCTGAACTCCTCATTGTGTTTTCATTATGATCAGTCATACTACTTTCCAGTTCATTTCACTTCTATGGTTTTGGAGTTTTAAGTTTCCTTAAATGAAAATTCCCCAAGCCAGCTAATAACAATTTTGGAAACTCCCCTATCCCTCCCAACATAGGGTCAGTTCCAACCTCTCCCACCCCAACATCTACTCAAATGTAGTAAATGTATGCACATGTGTACATGCATGTTGGGCTGAAAACTTCAGACAGTACTTATCCTCATGCCCCTATACTTTTCCACCTTAAGTTTTGTGCAGCTTCCTGCTTTCTGCTTCCATGTGGAAGGGACCCAGCAGTGTTGCCACACTGAGAGGGGAAGAAGAAAATGAGGGAGAGGTACTAGAACAAGGTGGTGCTGCAAGCTAAGGACAAAAGACATCTGATTTGAAATAAGACAGGATGTTTTCAGATGTTCATTCCAAGGGCTCCTTTCATTCATTCTGTCATTTCAAGGACAGAAGGTATATTTTTTAATCACGTATCTCTTTTATAAAATATAAGAGGGATGCTATTAGTATAATATTAAAACTTGACCACGTGTACTTATATCTTACAAGCTAGATTTAGAGTAAACATGAACATGTAAACAAAAAGGAGACTACATAATTCAATTCAGAAACTGACAAATTAGGAATATATGCTTATATTCTGAGCTAATATCTATTAATATCAACATATTATGATGTCTTGCTACTGCCCCGTGGTAGGGATGATCATGTAGCATCAGGCAAACTCTAATCTGATTAGGTAGTATAGCCTAAGGATTGTCTTTCAGGACAGAACACCAACAATTTAGCTATTGACCATCCAATCCAGAGTAGGTATTGGTAGATAGAATGCAATTTGATAATTGTCCACTGTATTCACCAGTGATGGATAACTTAGCAGCCTATTTTAATTTACCTTAATTTGTGATTCAATTGGTTACACATCTTCCCCCAAAGTGTTAATCAATCTTCAATCAAAGTAGATTGAGTGTTACCTTGGGTCACTTCAGAATCCTAAAGCATTATTTATTTTGGAAGCAAAAAGTCAAGCTCTGACTTATAGATTTGTTTACTGACCCCATTGTACAAGTGAAGGTCCATTTTCTCTTCCCCAACCCCATGCCATCTTGCAAAGAAACCAATTCATGTACAATAATTTACCATTGTGGCAATTTCAGATAAATCTACAATTTTAATGATAACCTGCCACTCTTCAGGTTTATATTTTTCCATATAGGTATCTTTAAAATGCATCTTTCCACACATTGCTGATCTGAGTTCTTAAGACAAAAAGTACTTTCTTCAGGCTTTAACTGAACTGAAGACTGTCCAAAGCAAATATGAGTCCCCTGCCCGTGTTTCTCCCTGCTTGATCCTTCTGGCTCCCCTAGAGCTGCTGTCTGTGTTCCCAGAGCCACACATGAGCACACCCTGCCCTGCTCTGTATTTCCAAAGTCCTTCATCTTCAAAAAGTTTTCCTGGTTCCTTTCTCCATCAGAGTTCAACCACCCTCTGAGTTCCATTCTCCTAGGACTTCTTGGAGACAAATACTAATTTGAATTATTTTACCTTAGAGGTAACAGGCAACGGTGGCCTGATGTACTAAAACTTCAATATTTGAATATATAAGCTTCATAAGAGAATGGATCATAGTAATTTTTAACTAACTTTTCAGTTCTAGGTTCCCAGAACAGTGTCTGATGAATAGTAAGTACTCAATTTTGAGCCCATAATAAGTATTCAATAGCTATTTGTTGGTAAATGAAAAAGAATACCTGTTTGCATTCTACAAAGGGTCTTCACAATTTTAACTCAAAGGTGTTTATGATGATGCTGTCATCTAAACTCAAACCATGTTTCAAAGGGGTCTTTTGGGATTGGGGTCCTCCAGAGGGTATGTTGAGTGCTGCATATTATTAGTTGATTTACCACAGGTAAGGTTAATAAAATTTATCTCACAAAAAATAGGTTTTTTTAAAAAAAATACTTGGTTACATCCAGTTAGCAGCCATTAAAACATTCTAATTGAATTTAAAATATCTAACCATGAGCCTACATTCTTTTTTTTCTTTTTAAATATCTTCATGACAGTTGACATTCAAAATTATATTAGTTTCTTGTGTACAACATAGTTATTAGACATTGATATAATTTAGGAGGTGATCCCTCTGATAATTGTAGTACCCACTTGACACCATACATAGTTATTACATTATTGACTAGATCCCCTATGCTGTACTTTACAACCAGGAAATTATTTTATAATTGCCAATCTGTAGTTCTGAATTCCTTCACTTTTGCATCTAGCCTTCCAAACCCCCTCCCATCTGGAAATCATGAAGAGTTTGTTCTTTGTATATGGGAGTTTGTTTTGAGTATGCATTCTTTAGTTTGGTTGATTCCAGTGGTCAAAATAACTTCTTTAAAATAACTTCTTTATCTATTATAATAGAAATGAATAGGGAAATTCTGATCAATGGTAGACTTTTGAATACACCAAGAGAAGTCAATCAACCACCTGTTGTGTCTTCATTTGGATAATTTACTTCTTATTCTGGTTTGGCAAATTCTTCATTTTTAATCTCTGTGATATATCATTTTAGCTTTATTCTTGTATGTTTGGTTATGCTCCCTCCCCTCCCTTAATCTGGCACTGTAAAGGTGCCAGAATCAATTTTAGTAGATTAACATCTTTTCATAGAATCATAGGACTGAAATAACCCTCCAACAGTCCTCGAATTCCAAAGCTGGAAGGAAACACTAGAGATTACTTAGTCCCAAGCATGTCAAACTCGCGGCATGAGGCCCAGACATGCTTGGTCTAAACCCTTTAGTGGAAAAGGCAGATTGGGCTTAATAATTTGCCCATAGTGAAATAGATATTTTAGAGTAAAATTTAGGCCCTTTAATTCCTATTCCAGGATTCTTCTGTAGCATGATAGTTCATCCTTGGTCATGAAGTCACTAATTCATTATAAAACCATTTTTATCGAACATTGATAATGTGTCAGACACTGCTGAAACTTTGGTAATGCAGGGGTGCTGGATGAAGATACCCTACTGCATTGTTCCTACCCTTGGGGTGCTCACAGTCTAACGAGCACAACAGATGTCTAAACAGATATAACCAGCAATGCAAAATTACAGGGCATTGTGGGAACACCTGGCAGGGCAGCTAGCTCAACCCGAGGTCACAAAAAACACCCGAGTTAAGGCTTCCCTTCTAAGCCACATTGCTAACCTGAATAGACACATGGAATCATTGCTGAGAAGAACATCCAACTTACTGGTCATGTTTCTCCCAACGTCACACCAGTGCTTTTGTGGCATCTAGAGATCTACGCCATGTGACATTGACTATAACTAGCAGAAAATTTTGACTCAAAAAAAAATCTTAGAAAAAAAATAGTATTGTTTTAAGCAAAATAATATCCTACATTTTTAGAATGGATAAGGAGGAAAGATAGGATGCCAACACCTCTAGGTCAGTAAAATGTTAAACCTACACAGATCTCATCTTCAGTGGTGTCATTACCTGTGAGTGGCACACAGATTTGACCAATTGTAAACCACCAGGCAAAAACAAGCAGCTTCATAAGAACAGCACGTGTAGAGTCAGCAATAAGAGGCGCTTCCATGGTCTACTGAAGAGGCGTGAAGCCATAGCAGAAAGGAGATGCTCAGGGTGGCGACATACTGCCAAGTTCAGGAAGCCATAGAAGTTCTCCAAGGTTTACACGTTCCAGATGTCACAGGATTAGCTTTTAGTCTACTCGGTTCCTCAACAAAAAATATTCCTGTCAGACCATTGGGTTATTTGGAGAGGAAGGTTTCTTAAACATTATACTGGAAGCCCGAGAAAAATAGAACATAATTATTATAGGAATTTACGATTGGCCGATTTTATAACATAGCCATAAACTGAGGCGCACCTGCAGTTCAGTTCTGTGATTGGTCTCCATCAGAATTTCACTGGCTGTCAATGTCTTCATGTTGCTTGTTATAATAGCAACCTCACTCTGTACATGTGCATAGAGAACTGTTTTAAGGGAATGTGAAAATGTTTCGTAGGGTAATGTTTTGAAGGATCTTTTTAAAAATCAAATAAGCAGCTGCAAATGGGGAAATAACCATTCCGACTCTGTTTGGGAAACAGCTCTGATCACTCAGGGTATTCAGCAATCACACAGGGAACTTACTTAGAACAGCTTTGAGTACACCATGAAAACCAGCCCTAAGCTAATTCATCTGATTGTAGTCTTGGCAGCCCTTTTTGGATTGCTAACACTCTGCAGCTGTAAAAATAAAACAAAAACACCCTTGAAATAAGTTAGGTGCATATATGAAAAGCACAGCTGGGATACTCCCCCGATCATCTGTAGATACAGGATTCTGTTTTTAAATGTTATTTTGCAAAGGGCAACAACACAGCCCTCTCCAAAGAAAAGCCAGCATTGCAAAGAGGATTCATTCACACTTCTTCTTCTTCTTTTTTTTTCTTCTTTACCTTTTCTCTCCCGTGTCTCTGGCATCAGTTTACTGAGCTCCATAGAAATGTTAGAAACATCAGGTTTGGCTGAGTCCACACAGAACCAAATGGAGATCAAGCAATTTTGGGGAGGCTCAGGCTAACAGAGAATCTGGATGAATCTAGGCATGAAAGTTATTTTTTACTACAGGGATTCTTTCATCTCAAATTCTTCGGATAATTTTTTATGTTCACATGGTCTTCAGAGGAACACTTTTAGAAGTTACGGGAGGCAAATTGCCTCATTGATTTTTTAGTGCAGTGGAGCTAAAATATCTCTCTGGAAAACTTTCAGCCCATTTCCAGCCCACCGAATACCACTTTCAAGAACCATATACTTGAGTGTTTCTTCTCTTTACTCTGTTGCACCTGAATGTTTTGTCATGTCGGAACTTCAGAAAGCTACCTAAGGGAAGGATCTACCGCTCTGCTCTCACACAGCATCCTTGGATAGTGCTCAACACAAATTTGATCGCGCCATTAAAATTCTTCCCTGGTTCCCCTTTATCTTTGTTATAAATCTTGTAATTTACACTTGATGTTTACTTCCTGTTCTGTCTTATCTCATGCATGCTATCACCTCAGCTTTCTTCTCCATCAATAATGAATCACTTGTTCTTGCTACACTCCACATTTGCTCGCTCTTCTCAGCTTTTCCCAAAGCTTTTCCCTCTGTCTGGAATGCGCTCTCCATGTCTGCCTGGGGTGCTCTATTTGTCCTTCTCGCTCACCGTGACCTTCCTTTGGGGGCCTTCCTTACCTTTCCCAGGGCAGCACTACATGTCCTTTCCCAGCTCCTCCTGAGGACAGTGTGAATTACTTCATTACAGGATTGATTATATTGCTTTCCAATGAGATGGAACTCTCCCTGGACCAGAGCCTTGTCTTTTTATTTTTGTATTCAGAAGAGCTGCATAGTCATTGACCTGCTCTCCAATTAGGACACCCGCCACACATCCCCAATCTGTCTGCAGTGGTGTGCGTGGGCTGAGTGTGTGGGCCTGCCTGTGTCGCCAGCCCCTGCAGCTTCCACACGCATTCACCATTTATTGAACAAACAGAGAGATTTAGGAGAAGGAAGAATGAATTTAGAAATGGATGAATAAGTGAATGATCTTTTTAATACAAGTTGATGAAATAATTTACTAACTTGTCTGTTGATGGCAAAAGATACTTCTCTAATTTTGAAATATCATCATATATTTTGAGGTGGTTCATTGTAGAAACCTGTAAATAAAGTTTCCAGACATTTTATTTAGATCCTATTTAAAGTGAATATTTCTAAGCTACAGGCAAATCTCAGTTATATGTGGGCGGATTCTCTGATTTATGGTTTATTCAGAGTAAACCATGTTTTAAAGTTCTTACTAAAAATTAGCACCTACTTTAAATTAATTAAGTGTGGCTTCATTACATGGTTTGAAGTGTCATGAATTCCCAGAGCACCAGACACATCCATATTTAAATGTGAACGCAAAAATTTTTTTTAAAGTACATTACAGAGCTAAATATAAAAGCTCTTTGGATCATGCTCTTATTTCTCTCTTTCATGAGTAGAGTCATTCAGGCTCTCTAAAGTAGGCTTTCATACATTTTATGAGACTAGGGACGCTGGTATCATCCCCTTTTACAGGTGAGAAGAACAGGTACTGACAAGATCAATGATTTGCCTATTGAAATGCAACTCACAACAGAGAAGGGTCCAGATCCACTGTTTCCTGGGTGAGACCTGGACCCAAGTCTTGTGTCCATTATCGTTTTGGCTACACTTCTGTGCAATTGTACCTGTGCTTTCAACAGTGCTAAGCACACATAATCAAAATACGTATTTCCTTTGCTTGTTTCTGTTTATACATTTATTTCCTCGGTATAAAACTGAGTCCAGGGTTAATTAGTGAATGGCTTTTGTCTCAGGGGAATTTAAAATTACATTATAATAATATTATTACTCTTTTGATTCTGTGAGCCCATTTCTTTTGAGAATAAATTTACAATGTTTTAATTGTCACTAGGGCATGTGGTAGCTGGTGAGATAGTTGTAAGCAGATGTGAGTAGAAATTTCAATGGCACTACCAGGTGATGACAAGCATATCACAATATAGGAAGGCCTGAAATAATTTTTTTTGTGTTCTAAATTATTTGGCTAGATCATAAAATTCAGCAGATCAGGATAATTCTTACAATGTGTTCTCTAACATCTTGTCCAGGAAAGGCTTGGCTATCAATTTCCCTGGAGCTCAAAGTCATAGCTTGAACATTTTCAAGAAGAAGAGGGTTTTACAGGATTCTTAACTTAATGTCCTATTCTTAATTTTATCCCATAAGCTCTAAGTTGATACCAGGGAAGTTATTTCTTTTCTTCCTCTGGGTTTACATTCTACACGTGGAGGTTGAGGGTGTGTCTGCACTCCCTTTCTCTTTACAACTGAATTTTCTAAACTTAATTGTTTTGCTAATATTTTGCCATATCAGTATGCTGACACCAAATAATAATTTTAGTAGACTATGCGATGATTTGAAAATCCTGAAAGGGTTATTTGTTAGTAAGCTCAACAAAACAGGACTTCTTTATTAGGACAATAAAGTGTGTCTGACCTAAGAAGCCTATTCATTGCTGTTTTATTCTCTCATATCCTATATAATAATAGGGTAATATGCAAATTGTCCCCTTGACCGGGAGTTTGACTGGAGTTCAACCAGGGGGCAGGACTGGCCCGCCAACCGCCCGGGGACCCTCCCCGTGGCTGGCCCCATCCCCAGTGTCCCCTCCCCCATCAAGGGTGGGGCTGGCTGAACCCCACCCATGCATGAATTCATGCACCAGGCCTCTAGTTTTACCATAAGTATCAATAGTTAATCATTAAACCAGCTGATTCTGGTATAAATAATTAGTGTGAGTTTACATGATATCTTTTCTAAGCTGTTGGTTTTCTTTTCTGAAGTTGGTATAATCCAAATTTATTACTATGACTTCGTGTGAAGTTTTAACCCAAGAGTTAAAATACCCTGGGCTCTTCTAGCCCTCAACTTGTCTCATATGTTCCTGGGTCCCATGGGAGTTAGAGTAGAAGGTGAGACATATGGCAACAGCCTCTAAACCCCAGGTGACAACTCCCAGGTTCTTCATCCTGGTCTCTTTTGGTAAATATTTATTGATCCATCACTGTGCTAGATGTGGGAGATACAATATGAGCCCATACAAACACATTCTTTGTCCCTAGGTATCTCAGAAGCAAGTGGAAGAAACCATAGTACTCAGATAATCATACTTAAAAAGTTAAAATAACATCTGTTGTAGGTGCTTTCAAAGAGAGAAATGTAATTTGATGAAAGTATATAACAAATTTGATCTAAACAAGAAGTAACTGATAATGAATTTAAGTTGACCTATTATGTAAACTCAAGGAGGGTTAAGAAGACTGGCATAAGGCTGAATGCTCAGGACAAGTAGAAAAATAATAGGTAATATACAGAGAGATATAGGAGAACAGAAGTGAAAAGAAAAGGAGAGGAGGAAAGGGAAGGAGTGGGAGGAAACATAAAACCAAGTAGAGTTGATAGAACTTCTCACACTGGACTTCAACATCTAGATCTTCAGACCACATGGGATTTGTTCTGGTGAAGAGACAGCAGATATTGATAGGAACAGGCCAACATTCATAAAAGGAAAGGACCAGAACAGAGATGGGTGTGTAGCAAAATCAGAATCAGGAAGAGTCTGGATGGTCAGAGAAATTAGGGAATAGAAATTTGAATTATTGACTATATTCAGAATGTTCTGGGTCTTGAGCAATCATAAAATATGTTCTATCAAATTACTATCATTTTGAGAAAAATCTCATTATGCTTATCTTTTTACATCTCTGATTACATTCCTTAGTCTCCCTACGTGGGCCCTAATTCTGTATGTGCTCTCAAGCTTTGGTCTCCTATCCTGGCTTCTTTCTGAATAACATCCTCAAAGAACACATAACCTCTTTGTGATCCATATCACTGATCTTCAAACCTACTCCTCCAACCTGACTGCTCTCCTGTGTTACATCCCCCAATTTTAAACTTGGAAAAGCTGTTGTTAACTCTAGCTCCACACATTCCAAACTAAACTGTACATTTTCCACTCATAGAATCTCCAGCTCAGCATTCTCATTTCTGTAAATAGCCATATACTCCCTCAGACACAAAGGTACACCCCTTGAGGCATGCTGTAGTCATTACTTCCTTCTTTGTACCTCCATAGCCAGTCTATCACCAAGCCCAATGATTTTTACTTTGAGATGATTCTCAAGTTTGCCCTGACTTCTCATCCTCGCTGACAACATCTTGCCAGGCCCATCTGGCTTCAAACCCATCTGACACATGGCAGAGCCTTGATAGCCTCTCCCTCTCTACTCACACATTTTAAATTAATTTCTCTCTTTTGAGATCTCCCATACCATTAATCACTGTCTTCTTTTTTAATATTTATCTTGCATCCTACCTAGTATTATAGTGGATTTTATAGTTGTCTTAACTGCCTTTAGTGTAGTGGTCAATCTGACTTATTGTTTATTCCAAAAGACAACTAGCACTCATGCATAACAGATGCTTAAAAAGTATTTGTTGAGTGGATAATAGAATGGTTTTCCTGAATCTAGACATATCTAGATCCAATTAGGGACAAAGCTTAGGGGCCATATAGTGTAGTGGTTACTAGCATAGACATTGAAGCAAACTGACTCAGTCAATATCCCATCTCTGCTTCTTCCTAGCCAGTGATCTTGACCAAGTTATTTTTCCTTTGTCTGTCTCCATGTTCTTACCTTTTTATTGGGGTAATACTCATATCTACTGCCTGATCCTGAATCATCTGTTGTCAGATGATTTTTCCCCCTATAGTTGCTTTATTCCTTATTAAGTTTATTTCTAGTTTTCCTACATTTAATATTATAAAGAGCTACATTCCCATTTAACATGCATAGGCTAATGTCCATATATAGAACAAAGTAGTAAATCTGTAACATGCAAATGATGAATGTACTTTTGCAGTATGTCATGGAGAGATGGGAGGCCCACTACTGTGGTAAAAAAATTATTATAAAAGAAATCTCTTTGTGTGTGCAGGCAAGGGGGAATGAGGTAGGGCAAAAAATCATGTTGGGTGAAGAACTAACATTTTACATGAGAATATTCTTTAAGAATCAGAATCATTCCATTGCTTCAACAGTGACTATCAGCTTAAACAACATGACCATTTATTTATGACATTCAACATATACATATATGTGTAATATAAGTATATTAACATTGGTACTATTCTATTTCTTTTTAAAAAATATATTTTCATTGATTTCAGAGAGGAAGGAAGAGGGAGAGAGAGAGATAGAAACATCAATGATGAGAGAGAATCATTGATTGGCTGCCTCCTGAATGCCCCCTACGGGGGATCGAGCCTGCAACTCGAGTATGTGCCCTTGACTGGAATTGAACCTGGGACCCTTTGGTCTGCAGGCCAATGCTCTATCCACTGAACAAAACCAGCTAGGGCTATTCTATTTCTTTTTAATAAAAATTATTAGTCTATTTTAACATTTAGCTTTAGGGAATAAATAGTTGTAGCCTTAGATGCATTACTGCAAGTGATGTCTTACAGGTGAGCACATGCTTAGTATGTTTCCACATTCTCCTATCTGCTATTCTCCCCTTCAAGGAATAGGCACCCTGACTATCTGTGCCACAAGGAATTATATAACTTTGAAATCATTTCATATATAACTAGATGCCCAGTGAATGAATTCGTGCACCAGTGGGGTCCCTTGTCCTGGCCAAAACTGGCTCTCCAACATCCCCTGAGGGGTTCCCAGATTGGGAGAGGGCACAGGCCAGGCCAAGGGACCCTACCGCTGCACAATTGGGGCCGGGGAGGGATGTGGGAGGTTGGCCAGCTGGGGAGGGGCCACAGGAGGGCTCCAGGGCATGTCCAGCCCATCTCTCTCAATCCCAATGGCCAGACACCAGCAGCAAGATAACCTACCAGTTGGAGTGTCTGCTCCCTGGTGGTCAGTGCACATCATAGCGAGCAGTTAAGTGGCCTTAGCATATCATTAGCATATTATGCTTTGATTGGTTGAATGGACGACCAGATGACCGGACACTTAACATATTAGGCTTTTATTATATAGGATAATTTAGTACTACACACACACACACACACACACACACACACACACACACACACACACTAGAGGCCCAGTGCACAAAATTAATGCATGGGTAGGGTCCCTAGTCCTCGCCGGTGATCAGGGCCAATCTGTGGGGTGATCAGCAGGGCAATCGCGGGGCTCCCACTGGCACCCACCAGTCTTGGCTGGCCTGTGGCTTGCAGGCTGGGGGCAGCTCCTACATTGAGCATCTGCCTGCTGGTGGTTAGTGCACATCATAGTGACTGGTTTTTCCACTGGCCGTTCTGACATTTGGTCGATTTGCATATTAGGCGCAGGAAGCCACCCATTGTCTTCACAATCAGAGAAGTGTAAACAAGGAGCCTGGAATGCTGGTGAACCTTGAGCCCCTGGCAAGGGCCAAAGCTATGCACCGATTGTTTAGTCCAGACAATGGGGGCTCAAGCTATTTCCTGACCAAATAGTCTCAGAGTAAATCTTTCTAATAATTACTGATGTTTAAGATAGTCTGTCTGTTACCACAATTACCTGCCTAAGAGCTAGATGTGTATCCAAAATTGAATAAAAGGTTGGCAAGGCCTGGGCACCAGTGGAAGTCCTTTCTCTTGCATTGGGCTTTCCGCCTGGCCCCCAATATTTCCGAATTATTATTTCTTGTCTCGTCTCTTTCATTTGCATGAGGCCCCTTCTCTAGGTCCCGAACCCTGAACTACGCGAGACGTGGTCTTCACAATTAGGCTTTTATTGTGTGTGTGTGTGTGTGTGTGTGTGTGTGTGTGTGTGTGTGTGTGCACCTCACTTGAAGTTAACATCTCAATAACATTTTCCAATAAACTTTTAAAAGCACTTATATTACAAATCTGACACAATCCTGCCAGTTTGAATGTTGTGCTTTTATCCCATTGGAGCAATCATAGCACATTTAGTCTGAATAGCACAGGTCTATGTGACATCCCAGTTTGGGCTTCTATGTTAAACTCAGTAAACAAGTTCCAGCATCCCCCAGCCATTTAAGAAACCTACAGTTCCTCTCTGCACATTCTTTGTCCAATTGGCCCACTGTGCCCCCACAAATAGAATACAATGATCTGGTGTGGGCAAGGTTAAGGGAGCAGTTTTGGCCACGATAATGTCCCTCACCCTCAGGCAGACGTCCGCCCCGATAGCCCATCTCAGCTCAGTGACTGTAGCTTCTCCTTGTCTTCACTTCCTGTATGTCCCACACACCCTATAGAGAGCAAACCTCCAGACTTTATTTTGAACTTTAAAGAAAATAATCAAGTGAAAACTTGCTGCTGACCATTATAATCTCTATGATATTTCAAAAGATAAAATAGCCACAACCAGTCATTAAATAATCTCCATGGTATGTTTCACAGATAAATGCTGTATTCAATTTATTATCACCATGCTTATGCTCAAGGTCTTTTAAATTTATTTATTTTTTTATTCATTGTAACAATCTCCAGGAGAGTAGAGGCTCTCTCCGTTGCCTACAGTACTTTTATTGTCAGGTTTATTGGTTTACACCTATATTAGTCCTCCTGAACTAAATTTAAGTTTTCTTTTGCCAGTTTTAACTAAGTGATCATTATAGTTTTTTATAATCTATAGATATATTAGACAGGTAGAAAATAAAATACAATATTATCTTAGGGATAAAATCTTTAGATACCATGGGTTTCTCAATTTTATTGTAGCCATTCTGTGGCTTATCAGTGATAGCCCATAAAATATTAATAATACCTAGTGATAATTTTTCCTATTTTACCTGGGAATGTGACATATGAGATGGGTTGACTCTTCTTCAGGCTTATGAGTCTCATTAACTATTACCATAATCAGTATTATAAAAGGATTTTTATTAAATGATCAAATCAGGATGCCATTGTATGGAGCAATATACACTTCACTTTATACCTTAAACTAAAATGGGCAATGAGAACAATGAAATGTATCCATAGTGAATTTTTTGTTATCCAGCATATTGAGATTTGGAATGGTCAGTCACTGCTGATTGGACCAATAGTGGATAAGAAGCCCCAAAAGAATCAATGCACTTACTGACTAGCCACCAATTAATTATTCCCTCTTGAGAATTTGAAATAAAAGACCCACATGACAAGGTAGGGTTTGGCTTTGACATGTGATAAAGGTTTGGGGACAGAATCAGTGCCATAACAACTCAGGATCATGAAAGCAAATGTGATGGAAGCTTGAACTAAGAGCCTTGAGGAAATGTCAGTGAGCCGTGAGAGGAAAAGGAGGAGTGGACAGCAGTGTAAGTAACGGTGTAAACCCAGAAAAAGAGGGAGAGAAATGGACAGAGGTTCCGAGAAAGTTCATGGAGTTGGAATTGTATGGGATTTCACTGTAGCCTTTTAATTGAAGCCTTTATTCATTCTTCCCCCCCCCCCCTCCACCTTGGGGATGAGTGAAGTTTCTTTAAAACTTAACTACCCTTGACAAAGATAATAGTCAACTAAGATAGGCTAATTTTCAGAGTATTAAAATGTATTAATACACATTATCCCAAACCTTCCTGGACTGCAATTTCATTTCATATTGATGCTTGAGAAAGTTCTCCAGGATCTTGTCATAGCCAAGATCTTCAGATAAAAAGAGAGAGGTTGTAGGGTTAAGTGCCTGGAGGGAAGCTAGGAAGTGTAGGGTGGAGAGAAGAGTACAGGTATCATTCTATCACAAAGGACATTCTCTTAGTCCACTGGGAGTTTAAGAACCAGAACCCTGCTCCCCTCCCCCAAACTAAACATAGCTACATGATCTCCAATAAGTAGCTCCTTTGGAAAGTGGATAAATATTGATGGCAGGGGAGGAGTCAGCAGGAGGAACAGAAGGCAGGCAGGTACCAGCCAGAGCTTTCCTTTCCTTTGATCCCCTGCACTCCATTTTGTCCTGACACTGACCCCTGCAGGAGAATGGGTCTGGGAAGAGACTAGTAGTGTCCTCCTTGACTCTCCCTAGTCCCTTTTCTAATGAACAACCACAGAGGAAGCACTGGCTGAGATGTTGGATTCATTAGGCAAAAAGTATTATCACAAATCACAAATGCACATGTGCATAGTCCTTTTTGCCTGAGAATATATGCAATGATTAAAGTGCTAGTTAAAAATAGCATCTGCCAAATGTGCAGTTCCTTTCCAATACCTGATAATTTTGGTCAAAACTATGCTACAGAGTCCAGTGTGTGTGGTCATGTAATGAAAGCCCAAATATCATCCGTCTATATGTATAGGGGCAGAGGGACAGAAATACGTTTATAATGAGAATTCCCTGTTTGAGTCCTAGTTTCCTTTGCACTTCAAATCACAATCTTAATGCTGGGCTGATATTTGGCACATATAATTTTTTAATTAATTTTTGTTATTGTCTAAAGATTTACATATGTCTCCTTTTTCCCCGATTGACCCCTCCCCCATCCCTTCCCGTCCCGGGCAAGCCCCTACCGCCCCAGTGTCTATGTCCATTTGGCACATATAATTTTAAAATGAATATTTGTTATATGTGTATTTATAGCAAATTACAATATATAATTTTCTTTACCAAAGTTTAATTTGGTAGGAAACATAGACGTATAAAAAGTATACCTCTTTGACCTATTTTTATTTTCACTTAGGTTCTGTTTAGTTGCATAAAGGCAAACTGGATAAACTATAATGATTCATTTTTGCCTATTTTTAATGTTTTGTATAAACTTGTTACAAAATAATTACACCAATGGTAAAGTATGATTATAGAATGTTTACCTTGGCCAGATAATGCACTAAGTTCCTAACTTGAACTTTTTCATTTAACTCTGTCAACAACATATGGAATAAGCATCATGATTAACGCCATTCTACTAGTATAGATAAGGAAACCGAGGATTTGAGATGTTTTGTAACTTCCTCCAAAATCATCCAGCTAATGAGTAGCAAATGGCAGGACTCAACTGAAGCTTGCTTGTCTCCAAACTTTACCACCATCACTACGGAGCCACCCTATTTTTCTCTCTCTCTATCTATCTCTATAAAGGTAGAGAATTTAAGCTATAATTTGTTTTCTGGGAAACTGGGCCTTAAAAACATCAGTTCTGGCCCTAACCAGTTTGGCTCAGTAGACAGAGCGTTGGCCTGCGACTCAAGGGTCCCAGGTTCGATTCCAGTCAAGGGCATGTACCTTGGTTGCGGTCACAGCCCCAGTAGTGGGTGTGCAGGAGGCAGCTGATTGATGTTTCTCTCCCATTGATGTTTTTAACTCTCTATCCTTCTCCATTCCTCTCTGTAAAATATCAATAAAATATATTTTAAAAAAACAAAAACATCAGTTCTGCCTTGTCACCTTTAGAAATGCACTTTAGTACACACAGTGTATTCAGAAACCATCTGAGATCTCTGTAAATGTCTTGTGATGTTTATTACATAAACTAAGAAATTAACTATGTCAAATAAAAATCATAAAGAATATTTTAAAGGAATAATAGTAATTATAGAGCAGTGGTTCTCAACCTTTCTAATGCCACGACCCTTTAATACAGTTCCTCATGTTGTGGTGACCCCCAACCATAAAATTATTTTCATTGCTACTTCATAACTGTAATTTTGCTACTGTTATGAATCATAATGTAAATATCTGTGTTTTCCGATGGTCTTAGGCGATCCTGCTAGCAGTTCTCAACCTGTGGGTCGCGACCCACAGGTTGAGAACCGCTGTTATAGAGGATAACTTTAAAGGAGGGTTTGAGTTTAGGTGTGCATTGTATATGACAACAGGCGTTTGTACAAATGCTCCAATTTAGGGGATCATTGACTAACCACAAAGTGCCTAATTTTGTCATTTTATATTAGGGCACTTGGTGTTCAGAATGAAACATATTAATGAACTTGTTCAAGTCCCTTTGGATTACTCAGAAGTTAGATGTTCTGTCTGAAGGAGTTTGTTGTGACAAGAAGAAACGTGGAGAAATTTTAAAAATTGAAGTCCACCTTTTCTAAAGGGGATTCCATTGAATTGGAATTGCCCTTTCTCTACTACTGTGCTGTGTGTCTGTCGCCACCAACAGCTTTTCCTGCTCTGCTCTGTGATTCAGAGTCTGAGAAGATCACACACAAAAAAGCATCTCCTTGGTCCAAAAGCATGTGAGGAAACCAAGAGATGTGATCTGCTTCCATCCTGACAACTGGTCAGGGCTGTGGAGACCGTCTCCTCCTCCCCACGGAGCCTGGCAAGCTCAGGACGGAATCACAGCTTGGGGAGGCTGCTGCATTTCAGTCTGAGACCCTCACCCAAAGAATACAGAAAAAATGTGAGACTTGAAATATCTTTCTGGAACCTGCACTTCCAAACTTGCAGCAAACTGATGGAGCGATCACCCCTTCACATGAAATAACCTAAAGATTAAGGAAAAGGTAGATTTTTAAAAATAAATGTGTTAGTCTTCCCTAAATCCTACTGTCTCCAATATCCTTATACAAATGGTTCTCATTTGTAGAACAAAAACTCTTTCCAAGTAGGGCTACCAAAGACATCATTAAAGATTTAGAAAATAAATTAAGAAAAGTAAATCACATACTTCAAAGTAAGCCTGACTTTTTAGTGCCATAATACTTAGGGCTAAAACAGGGAATGATGCAGACTAGGAGCCTTTTTTTTTTTCTGAGGGCAAACAGGTTAGCTTCAGGAAAGTAGATGACAGCCTACATTGAAATCTGCCTTCTCCTATCTTCCCACCTCTCAGTCTCCCTTATCAGCTCAGGTCTTGTTAGCAATATCTTGTTCTTCTTCTTCATAGCTATAGAATTATCAGCTGGGCAGAGGGACACCAAGGATAAAGACTACACTTCCCAGTCTCCCTTGCATTTAGATGTTGCCTAGTTCTGACCAGTGGGATATGAGAGGAAATGATACCGCAAATCTCTATATTGCAACCTTAAATGAGGAGCCTTTCCCTTCCTTCATTCTGTTACATGGGGCAGAACTTTCTGGACCATGCATATAAGGGCAGTGCCCTAGAGAGCAAAATATTCCTTCATCCCCTAATTACAGATGAGGCTTAAAATCTAAAGTTTCCTTTTGGCCAACTGAGAGGTATGGTGGGGAATAATATAATAAAGGTAAGACACAAGTTAAATTATCTCAGAGACCACCTTGCCTATTTTTCATTGATACTCCAAGTTGACCACCTTTCCTTAAAGTTTCAGAACTGTACTCTTAGTTGAATTAAAAGAAGGATCAAACAATCTAACCCTAGGAGGCATGGAATGATGAGAAAGACCTAGATATGGGGCAGGGCTTGCCTCTTGGTAATCTCTCCTAGGTTATTACCTAAGTAAAAACAAAAACAAAACAAAAACAAAACACCTAAAAATACATAATAATTTGTTATGCCTCTGATCATTTATATAGTGAATGTGTGGGGTGAGCTGAAGAAACTTTGCCCTTATTCCGTTGAAAAAGAATGTAGTGTCCACATTAAAGTTTAAAGCAGAGACTCAGGATTATATCAACCAGGTGCCTCTTACTTTCCTTGGCTTTGTTCTGGGTTCAGTCAAGCATGAGGAGTTGAAGTGCGGATCCATCCGGAATCTGACTGGCAATAAAATGATACCTCTTGTCAGCTAGGAAACAGTTACACACGTAACACAGGAACTTTCCTGTTCAAGTAATCCTGGAAACCTGGTCTTAAAAAAAATAATAATAAAGAATTCTACACTGGCATGCAATATCTTGAAGTCTGCAGGGGATTTTCCTACCTGCTGGAGGTTATGGACTATGAAAAAAACAGCTGTTAGCAGTTTCAATGGTGGATTACTTTACAGAACTTTTCATGAAAAATATTCACATGCATTTCCCAGTATTTTTTTCTTTCTTCAGGAAGAATCTAAGGAAGAATATAAATTTAGTTCCCTTCTTTTCTCCCACTGTTGAGAATGCCCTAGAGGAAACAGACGTGGTGGGGAATAAAGTAAAGCTATGGGTATTATAAGATTGGCATACAAAAGTGCCTTCCTCATTTTGTGCTATGAACTCAATCAAATGCTTTATTTCTCTAGGAAAAAAACAACACCTAAACACACATATACAAGAATACCTCTACCAATTACTTTCACAAAATATCTTTGAGAGGTTGCTTTTCTTGTTCTTTTTTGGAATTAGATTTGTAACTAACTCCAAAACAATCTACAGGTGGTATCACAAGCTCTTTTTTCTGTTTGTTTTTTTGACATTCCCATTAAAATTTTGGCCAAAACACCCTTTTGCCAACTATGTATCCAAGCTACTTATACATTTTAAAAAATACTTGTATAATATAAACAAAACATGTATTCTCATTTTTTGTGTTTTTTCCCCCCAAAATTCCCTTTCAGCAAATGCACATATCTACTGTGACACTGTGAGTTTGAAAATAAATGCGTTATTTTTTTGGAGGGGATTATTTTGTCTGTTTCTGCCTTTTCATTTTGTCTGTTTCTGCCCAGTTTACACCCACTCAACCTGATAAGACTTTAAAGTATTTGGCAAACATTCCTCTCTTGGGGGTAATTCTTGTCAGGAGCCAGTTGTTGAGCAAAGTCCTGAGACACTGAGTAAATGAGGGACAGTCCAATTAAGAATTGCTAGTTCCATTTGGTGCCAATCACCACCACCACCAGCAGCCAAACACAAACCTAAAGCAAACAAAGACAATTCCAGCAGGCCAGGACAGCAGGTTGCCCACAGCCATAATGATGACATGATCTACTGATTACAGATTCAAGATTAAAATGTTCAATACATTCTAATAGGTTTTGCTGAGCACCGGTCATGTCTCCAAAGGATTGGCTGAACACTTTGGTCTGAATAAGGCTGGTCTTTGGGAGAATTATTAATACCATTCAGATCCCCAATAGCGCTTCTTTAAGTCCAAGTTTACCTCAAAGCATGCCTTTCATAAGTATATATTTGCTTACATGCAACCTTTTTAGAGATGCTGCTCTAGACTCAGCCCTCAAAAAGTCCCTCCCCCCTCTCTGGGAAATTTCTGAGGTCCCCTTCAAGTTCTCTAATAAAGGGCAAAATAATTCTAAGAAGGATGGACATAGGCCCTTAGTAGTTTGGAAAAAGAGAAATGTATGTGACAGCTGGTTGAGAACAAAGTCCTGTAGGAATGCAGTACCAGCTGTTAGCAGGAAAGGAAGCAACAAGAATGGAAATAAAAATTAAGGTACAGATATTGGAGGTAAAACATGCCAAAGACTGACTTTAGTGAAGAGCCCAAACGATAGTAGTTTGAAAGTACAAAATTTCTCTTTCTTACTACACTGCTTGAAGAAATCCCACAACTCACTGAAGGGGAGGTATCTGTTGTATCTGAGAGACACTCCCCTCACCACCCATTGGACGCAGAGAGAGCTCCTATTGTAGGCGGTCTACTCCCTCCCCTCTTCCACCTCTCTGGACTTTTTTTCTGTTTTGTTGTCTTTTAAAGACTATTTTAAATGGACACACAAGTAAATGACATAGGAAGCTGCCTCTCTGATTACGGAGAGGCTCTTGCCTCTACCACCCTTTTTGGTAGCTAAAATTGTCCGAACTGGACTATAGGATTTTACAGGGTGGGGGAGGAAGATATATGAGAGCCTTTTAAATCAGACTCCAGCTAATTCAGGGGTCCATTCTTAACCTTCTCTAGCAGATGAGTAGTAGAGAGCAATTATTTTGAAAGTGAGGCTCCTTGTTAAAACAGTAATACTTATTTGCATTTTCTGACCCATCTTTGTGGATGAGGTTTTAAAATCCACCTTGAAAAGCAAGATTTGGTAGAAGAGAAAGGGAAGAGTATGAAGAGATTGATAAAGACAGGAAATATAAGGGAGGAGTACTCAGGTGGCAGAAGAATCTGAAGAGTCCAAGAGGAGGCCCTGAAGACTTTCTTCATGTAACAATGGAGACCAGAGCCCACCCCGGCCTGACCCGAAAGCAATGAAACACCTTCTAAGGTGTCTCACTGAGAAAGCAGCTGTTTGCAAAACTATCAGGATGATAGCTGTGTTTATATTAAAGGCCCGTGAGGTGAGGCCAACTCAGACAATTATAAATCCTTTATTTCTGCTACCCTAGAGACGATCATTTTTCATCTTCTCTCTCTCTCTCTCTCTCTCTCTCTCTCTCTCTCTCTCTCTCTCTCTTTAAATAAATCATCTATTCTCATTGATCCAGATCATCTCTGGTAGAAGGGGGAAGGGCAGAGAGAGAACTGGTGGCTGGAGGACAAAGCACACGGAAGGATGGCAGATGAAAACAGTGAAGTGGGCAGAGGAACACTCAGTGACTATGAAAAGAGAGGAACCAAAGCAGAAAGGGGATCCATTTCCTACCCAGACAGTCCTTCTCCAGATGAAAAACAGCCTGAAGAGATGCTTAGGTCATCATGACATACTGAATTTGGTACATTAACATTGTCATGAGCAAATGCCTTGTCATCTCATTATTATGCTCACGCTCTACCTGGTTCCTGATAGACGGAAAAACCTTCGGTTATGGACTGCATGTTTATGTTTCCCAAAAATCACAGATAGCAATGCTTACCCCAATGGGATGATATTAGAAGGTAGGGCTCTAGGGAGGTAATTACGTTTCGATGAGGTCATGAGGGTTGGGGCCCCATAATGAGATTACTGACCTTACAAGAAGAGAGAGACTAGAGCTCTTTCTGCACCACGTGAAGATACAACAAAAGGACAGCCATGTGCAAACCAGGAAGCGAGCCTTCACCAAGACACCGACCGTGCTGGCACCCTGATCTCAGACTTCCAGCCTCCACAACTGAGAAATAAGTGTTTGGTGATCAATCCATCCAGTCTATGAGATCCTGTTACAGCAGTCCCCAACTCATGAGGACACCTTCTGTGATCACTGGTCTCAGCCAAAGCCCTAACATTGGCTGCCTTGGCCTAGTCCAATAATGCAACTTGTAAGCACTATATTTCAGTAGCCTGAGCCCAATTCATCTCCTCAGGAAGAAAAATTTCCTTATTCACCACCAGGATAATGCAAAACATGAGCGGAGGAGAGACTTCCTTGCATTAATAAAATCTTGAGACTGTAGTACTGTCTCCCACTGACTAATTAGGTTGCAGAATGATCACACCCCAGAATCTTTTGGGTCTGACTTGGTATTAAGTCATTGATAATTAGGCATAAACTACAGCAAGATTTCTATTTGTCCATGATTTATCCAAGGTATCAGTTATCTTTAGGAAAGTAAGCCCTTTCTATTTCTTTTATCAGCAGAAACCTCATTAATTTGTTGTGTTTTTTCCCCCTGATAAGGCGCAAATTATTACCAAGGAAATCTTTGAGTAAGTTTCAGTCAGCAGCCTCACAAGGGGGAATGGTATGCAGACAAGTGGAAACACAGGCCCCAGCCACCTGCACGAAAAGCCTTCTGCTCCTCCTCCCTCCCAATTCGCAGTCTCCGGGGGAGATAAGGATTAGGCTGAGCATGTTAATTCAGGATGGAATAAAATGGCTTAAATCTTCAGGCAGGCCCATCCATACTTAGATACAACATTTCACCATGCAGCAACCTTGTCAGCAAGTGACATAATGCCTAAAACTGTCACTAAATTACACAGTGAAGCCAGTTTGTATCAGTGGCAATAGATTTTATGATAGATCCGAGGCTGATGCGGGGCACATAATTTATATCTATGCCACGTCTCTGTCCTCTCCTTGACAAGAGTCAGGAGGAAGGCATATTTGTATTCCACTGTCCTCTGCTGAGGGTGTTTAACATGCTTATTGGCCAAATGAAGCCACTTTGTTTGTTATCTCCTGGCTTCCAGAAATAGTCGGCTCTGATAATGTGCCACTGGAGTTCTGAGTTACCACGTCGTGATGTAATGGCTCAGGGAGTACAGTGAAACCACAAATATCCAAATGAATTGACACAATTTCCTGCAGAGGAAGCAATCTGCAAATAATAGGCAGAAATTCTGGCTCTTTTTACGTGTAGAGGAGATGACAGTCATCACTGAAGGGGTGTCTGAGAGTGTTCTGGTTGATCCACAATAGGGAATGGTCACAGAAATCAGGCTTTTCTAGATGCATGCTGAGCCCATCAAGTCTTCTTTACCCACCTTCTAAGAGCAAAATGAGAGCAGGCCGGTGGAGTAGATAGCCCACACTGAGGATCACCAAGCCACCTCATTTAAGTTTGAGCATCACTTCCAGCGTTTAAAAAAAATGGTCCTGATTTTGCACCTGTCATTTCCTCTGGTCAGGACATATCCTTCCTTCCCAACCACTCCTCCTTCCTTTCCTCGTCCCACTCTGATTCCTTCCCAGCCCTTGAGTCACAGCTTGAACTTAGTCTTCATTGGGAAATCCTCACCGAAGAAGCTCTCAATGAGGGGAGGGGGTGTCCTCTCAGCAATCTCTTCACCTGTATCCTTTTAAAGCACAATTCTGTTCAGTAGACCGGGCGCCCCCTGAAGGTTGGCCCTGTGCTTTATTCATTCACTCTTCTATCCCAACAGCCCCCACATGCCTGATACAGAGGAGATGCTCAATCAGGGTTTATTGAAAGATTACTGAGAGAAAGAATCCAAATCATAGGGCTTTACTTTGTTCTTGAAATTTGTTATTTTGGATGTTTCTCTTTAAGTTGGAAAGACATTTACAAGCTCTCACCAGCAAACCTGTAGTTTTGGGCATAGCCCTCTATCTTGGGTATTCCATTTGCCCTTCAGGATCTACTCTTTACTCTTCTGCACACTATTCTGTGCCCTGGGAGGCAGACACTCTGGGCTGCCAGGCACCTGTATCTTCCGGCTTTCAATTGGATTCAGCCAATGAAGGCCACCATTAGGAGCTGGAAGATGAAAGGGATACTTAACACCCCCTCCCCCAACAAATCACCACAATCTCCTTGGTAGGTAGGCTCTGTCCCACTATTGGAAGGCCAAGGTCCTTTCAACAGCTTTTCCCTACAGCTCTGGGGCTCCATGACCTCTTGCTCCCTTGTCCATCCTAAGAGTAATAAAAACATCTCTCTTTACTAGGCAATTACAGCCTCATTGTCTCTTATAGGTGTCTCTTAACTTGTGCATACCTTAGTAAAGGCCCATTCATTAATTCTCCCAGAACTACCTGGTTTCAAAGTTGTCATCTGTTTCCTGCTGGGACCCGGATGGGTGTGCATTCCTTCCCTAATTCTCTGCCTGTGGTGAACAACAGATGCCACCTGAAGGTATTGTCAGTACCATCCTGCCCCCTCCCCATGTGGGAGGGCTCCATCACCACTGGCTGGAGACACCACTCACCCTTATAAAGATCCCATTTTGCTTCCTCTCCTAAAGGAAATATCATTCAGAACTTTTGACAGGGTACTGATCTACTTAACATTTCATTTATTCACATCACTTAACAACCATGTATTGAGGCTTGGAGCTTGCCCCTTGAGATAGAGTGTGAACAAGATGGGCAAGGTCCCTGACCGGATGGAACTTATAGACTGTTAGGGGAAGTCAGACAATAAACAAGACATATAATTTATAATTGTCAAAACGATGGTACAAGGGAAAAATGCCTGGTGCCAAATTTCTGAGAATGCACTGTAGTTCATATACAAAAAATATTTCCTGTATGGGTTTCTGTACATAAAGGACCTAATAAACACAACTTAAAAATCAAATTACAAAGTTTTTGCATTGTTCTTGAAAAGCATGAGATGTTCTGAGACTCCCTCTAAACTCCAAGTGCTTGACTTCCTCTGGTTTTACATTAGCTTCACGGACGTGTATCCAGTCAACCAGGTACCCACAGGACTGTGCTATCTGCCAGTGGTTTGGAGCTGAACAGATTACTGGTAGGTAAAGGGATATGATCCCCCTAAAGGGCATTCCTGAGAATGAGTGTTTTGGTATGTTTATTTTCTAGTTCTAAGGAAATATAAAAAAATCAAAATAATTATTGTGCATTGTTCTAAGGAGATTGTAATCTGGGGTAATGGTATCTTAAAAGAAAAGAAACCTTTTTCTAAACTGGTACCATGCAAGGATTGTGGAAGGAGCATCTATTTATTCAACTAACAACTGACACAGGGAGGCAGAGGTGAACACAGGCAAGCAGGTCCTGGAGGAGTTTGCATTTTAGTGGAGGAGACTGCTCAGACCTTCAGGGTCAGAGAAGCAACCTTCTGAAATGTGCCTGGTGCTTGATGTTAGATTCTTCAACGTAATCTCCCATTACTTACACCTCAACCTCAACTCCTTCACCTCCTCTGTTTCACACCATCCCCTCTAGGCCCTGCCCTTTGTGGCTGAGATAGCAGGTGCTCCCAGGATACTTCTCAGAAATAATTAGTTTCCAGAATTTTCTGCAGACCAATGCACAAAGCAGTATCTCATCTCCTGGCTATTTTCTGCACTGTATTCTGACAGGTGGAGTTGGAGATAAAACTTTTAGAGTCAGCCTTCTGATAGCTCAAATTACATGATGTAGGTCTTGTCCAATATGCGAGTAAAAAGGTGTTAAAGCATCTTATATCCTCACAGTTTCCTGAGGTACCTCTAAAAAAGAACAAGGAAAGTTCAAAATAGAACTCACTGCACTCCCTGTCCCACAATATAGGTGTGTAATACATGGAAAGGGAGCAAATAGGTTTCTTGCATAAAAAAACATGCTCAGCTGTCCTGCCGGAGTCCTTGGAGCGGGTGGGTTGCAGAGTGGGACTGTCAGACCTGGGAGACATCTGCCTTCCAATCTGAGAGTCTATGATCTAATTTTCAACACACCCACTTTGAAAACTTCTGGTGAGCAATAACTGGCAATGCACTCACAGTGGAAAAATCAGGCAGCCAGGGAATCAAGGGCAGCCATACAACTGCCTCCTAGGAAAGTGTCTCTCCCTTGAATATTTAAGGGTAACAGATGATGGTTCACTCCTCATTCATTATAAAGCTAAAGACCTGAAAACTCTACTGACCAAGGTATTATTTTTCCTAGAAGTGCAGCGGGAAGCTACAAAATTAGAGAGCAGCCCTGGCTCTTGAAAACAGTGTTTTTCTAGGAAGCACTGCTCTGTACCCCAGGAAATTGCTTCAATCCAGCACATCCCTCTACAAGCTTTAATTCTTCTTAGGTACTGAAAGGCTATTTTTTAAATTGATTCTCCTTTTTACAAAAAATAATATTAAACAAAGTGCATTATTCAAAACAACTACTTCTGAGTGTGGACTCCTTGCCACATTAAAGGCACAAGTTCTGGGTCAGCTGCAATGAGAATATTTTGGCACTTGGTAATTATCTTGCATGAGGAAGTTTTATGACTCACCAATACTTATCACTTTAATGATGTCCTCTTCTAACTAATTTCTCTTAAGTGAGGCACCTCACTTGATAGAGCTGCAGCTGAAGGTACATGTCTAGGACACATGCTAATGCAGTGTTCACACCAAGCAGATGGGACCTTCCTGTGCCTTAGCTGAACATCCACAGGAGAAGTGAGGAGGCACTCTGAAGAGTTAGTATTCTAGGCTTCCTTCTATTCCCCGGGAAGGTACAACAAATTGATGAGATAGTAAATCAAGCCTTTGTTAAGTCAACTCATTTTGACAGTAATGGTTAAATTCAAAACTAGAACATCAATAGCATTGAAAAACAAGTTGACTCTGTCACTTTGATGTGCCTGTGGCTGCTGTGATCATCTGAGAGCAAAGAGACAATGCACACCTTTTCATTACAGAAGATCCTTTTGTAATTTCATTTCAGTTAGTTGAGAGGCCTGGCTACTTATATTGTGGAACTGAACTGCAGTATGAGGTGGTTCAGCATGATAATGAACTAAGTTTACATCAAGATAACTGGGTGCCAATATAGCTTACACTACTATGAAATGAATCTGGCAGTCCTGGAATAAGGTCTATAGAGTCACCATAAATAAGGGTTTGCTCCCATATGAACCACCCATTTCACACGGCTCAGTGGGGATAGCTGTGCAAGTAAAAACCAATAGCTTATAAGTCTGCTCCATCCTGTAGACAACCTGTTGCCCACAGTTTGAGGTGTGGTTTTCTGGTTTCCAAAAGTAACTTTCTATCTCTGTCTTCCTTTTCAGATCTACCCAAATTACAGCTTTAGCTGTGAAGAAGGGTTGGAAGAATGACTACATAGTGAAAAGGGTATTTTTTGGAAAGGTAATTGCACCGTTACTTGGTTCTGCTCCAAGTCTACCCCACAGAGGCAAAATATATCAAAATGACACAGACAGCCTCACTGAAAAGTCGCTGTGTGCATGGCTCATGCCTTTCACTAACTGAAGACATATGCTCCCAATAGCCTGTTGCTGATCAAGTTCTAAGGGGATGCTAACTTTGCTCCAACTCCTCAGAGATTCTCTAAGAGGAAAGGAAAACCACTTCTGCTGGGGCTGCCTCAGAGGGGTCCTGGCTCCCTCTTTGCACTCTCAGATCTTTGTGCCTCTCTGGGGATAAGAAATCCCTACTGTTATGGAAGAATTGATGCAGAAAGTTATATCCATCCCCAAATTAGCAAGCAGCAGAATATCTCTACTCTATTCATTCATTTATTTCACAAGCATTTATTGAGAGCCTACTATGTGTCAGGGTACTTTTAGGCACTTGAGATATATCAGTGAAGGTCCCTGTGGAGTTGACATTCATGACAGGGGGTAGTGGGAAGACGTTATGAAAACAGACATAATGAATAAATTACAGAATATATTAGTAGGTGACGAGGGCTAATATTTTTTTTAAAAAAAGCAGAGCCAGATAAGAGGGATTGACATTTTCAGGAGAGGGGCAGTTAACATTTTTAGAATAGTCCAGATAGGTTCCTGAAAAGGTGATATTTCAGTAAAGGCTCAGAGGGCGTGAGGGCGAGTTGCTGATAGCGACATCTGGAGGAGATCATTTCAGGCAGAGGGAGCATCCAGAGAGAAAGCCATAGTCAAGAAGCATGCCTGCATGTTTGAGAAAGTCTAAGAGGCTAGTGTGGGCCTTTCTTGTGTGACTGGAGGAGAGTTGGGGGGTGGGTGTAGGAGATGAGGTCAAACAATAATAGGAATTCAAACACGTGTGGTCTTGTAGATCAGAGCCCCTTGAACTTTCAACTGTATATAAATCACCTGGGATATTGTGAAAATGAAGAGTCATATCCACTTGTGTGTGGGGCAGGGCCTGAGATTCTGCTTCTAACCCGTTCCCCATTGCCCCTGGTGCCGCTGCTCAATGGCCCACACTTTGAGTAGCAGTATTTTTGACTACTGTAAATGCCTTTACTTGAGTGAAGTGGGAAATCCATTGAAAGATGTTGAGACTACTGAAAACGAACTGTGTGGGGGAAAGGGAGAGACGAAGGGAAACTAATGAGGAGGCTACTGTAGTGTACAGGCCAGCATACTGATGACCCGGATCAAGGAGGTATCAGTGGAAGCAATTAGATACTGGACATGTTTTGAAGGAGAGCTATGGTAATTTCCTGATGGATTAGAAATTGTGTGTAAGATAGGAACCAGCATAATGCTGAAGTGTTTGACCTGAGCATCTGGGAGATGGAGTGACCGTCAGCTTGAAATGGGGAATGATGAAAGTAGAGTACACTTTTGGAGTTAGGTTGACAATTCAGTTTGGACAAAATGCATTTGGTGATGTTTAAAAGGCAGCATCTGGAACTTGGAAGAGAGTGCTGGACTGGAGATGAATGTGGGAGTGGTTGACAGAAGATATATAAAGCTATAAAACTGGATGAGATCATCCAGAGAGTGGGTGTAGATAGAAAACAATAGACCAGTAACAGCCCCGGAGCACTCTGCTCCTACAGTCCCATCAGGGACCTCCTGTGCCCAGGAGATAACATAGAGGAACCCTGGAAAGAGAATTCTCTCTCAGGGTTCACCAGAAGCAGCACTTGGAGTCTCCTCCCAAGTCTCTCATATCACATCTCTGGCATGTATAAGGCCACTGGGTTTTTACCAATGACAGACAAATACAGATAGGATGAAAGGGTATACTTCCTTACTCTCCAAAATCTGGGTTTCCATGATGAAGTTGCATCTATCAACATGAATTATCATTTGAATAGGCAACAACTAGGAGTTTCTATAGAGCTTGTTGAAACAGGTGAAGAACATTGATTAATTCAATAGCAAAGAATAAGCAATATAATGTGTAAGCACTGGTCTAAACCACATAGAATCAATAGAGAACATAACCTATGGATCTTACCTATCTGAATTTCAGTACCTTTAACAGCTGAGCTTGGTTTGAGATGCTTCAAGAACAAACAAACAAATAAACTACACACACACACACACACACACACACACACATCTTCTATTGCCCTTGGGAATCTATCTTGGATCCACTTCTCAAACCTGCTCATTCCATCTGGCCAAGCTTCTGTTGTAGATTTATTTACTTCCCTTCCCTTCTTTTTTCTACCTACAGCCTTGCTAGTGGAACTTGAAGCTCATCTATTTTCCTGGAATCCATATTTGGCTCAGTTCTACCCATGCCTAAGGCCAACTGCAGTTCCCAAGCCCAAGGGAGGACATAGCTGTGGGCCCTCTGCTTATTCAGGAGTAAAGATAATTAAGTACTCTCCTTAAGAAAATTAAGGTGCAATTGAGATTAGTATTATAGATTGCTTGATAAATGAGTCAGGGTATGTGTGTGTGATTATATAGCTTGATGTACACATACAAGTGAACATATTAGTAACATGGACACTATCATGTAACTTATAAACCTTAGTCTACTCTTCCTTGTGTTCCATCTCAAATTATGGCACCATTTTTTGGGGTGCTGTGGATGTGAGGATTGTCGTTCCCTGACACTCACCCCAAAAAGTGTGTGCCTTAAAACTTTCTGGTTTCTGGTAATATTCCATTCTGGTCTCTCATCTATGAATTTATCTATAGCTTTCCTGAAGCTATTGACATTTTAGAATGTACTACCTCCTGGGGGTAATGACATAGCATTTTATGCACCACTGGAAAATGACAATGGACAAGAAATTTGTCAAGTCCTACTTTAGTTTCTGCTCCCACAGCCTGTCTCTCCCCTCTGCAAGGGATGCATCCCTCCCACCTATAGACTAAGCCTTACCCTGGGCTCTAGGACCAATCCCACCTTTAACCACAAGGATTTAAAGAGTTCTTCAAATTTAGGTGACTCAGAATCAAATCCCCATAGCTGCCGATCCTGTTAGACTGCATGACCCAGTTCTATAAATGAGTTTGTCTCATTCCTGAGATCAGCTTCCCACCTCTACCAGTTCTGGCAACATCATCTCTGACTTGCTCTTTTGTATCGAGGTCCCCAGCTTGGTAACCTTCCCAGTACTCTCAGCCTTCCAGGAATATTTCCTGCCCTTTTCCCCAGGCAATCTCCCTGAGCAATGGAAATCCTTCCCCTGAACCCTGGAATTGACAGTGTCCCCTGAGCCTGCCTATTTGAATGTTTGCCTGCTTCATGATCCCACATTTCTGTGCTCTGCCCACCTGACAGGATTGCATAATGTGTGCCATCTGACCCTCCACACTCACTGCCTGCTGGATCCATCTGTTGTTGATGGTTTAACTGTGTGGATATTGTGAGTGCTGCATGGATGATACTTGCTCTACCATGTGCAACATGCAAGAGGAATAAAAAATATTAAGCTGAGCCACTGCTTACTGCTGTGCAGATTACATACTGGTCAATTCCAAAGGGCACCATATGCAATGTCTGAAAGGTACAGCATATCGCAATGGAAATGGCACTCCCTGGAGTTGAGAAGCAGTCCTGATGCTAACCACAGCCTGATAGCCTGGGGATATAAGTAAGGAATATGCTTATGGCAAGTTAAGTGGTTATCAGCATATGCATCAGTATTTAACATATCATCAGCATTTAATTTGAGGAATGCTGACTCAAAGCCAGATAAACTTTAATTATAGTCTCATAACAGGGTCAGATGCGGAAGAAAAAAGTGAGAGAGTATGCCTTATCTCAAACACTTGTAAAGTTAAATAATGTAACAAACAATACCAATAAGCATTTTCATGATTGAGGCAGGCTGCTAGCCCAGAACAAGTGACTTAATTCTAAATGAAAGAGTACATGTTTCAGAATGCAATGGTCCTAGGAGCATTTGTGTGGCCTGAGGTGTGCCAAAAGCATTCCTGTTTACAAACATCTCTTCCCACTTGCCACAGGGCATATCTCTTCAACATTAAAGTCAGGTTTCAGGATGAATTGAATTGAAGCCCTAACTTAACTCCCTCATTTTCCTCTCTAACACCCTCCCAAAAATTTATCTTGGAAGTCAGGTAGTCATATTAACCAAAATCAGGATTATTGACTTAATGGCTCATATATGTTTCTGAAGGAATATGTTACAGGCCAGGTGCAGGGGTGGAGAGAGTAAGAGAGACAATATTACCAATGTAGAGAGGCAACCTAATACATTTGGTGGTGAGTAGAAATTGATCTGAGAGAGAAGGTATGGGATCCAGTAGAGGTTAGATTGCTAGCCAACTGTGCAACCTTGGTCAAGTCATGCTGCATCTCTATGCATTTGTCCTATCAACTGTAACCATAGGGGAGTTGGGCTGGGTAACTGCTAAGGTATTTTCCACCACTAAAACTGCAGACTATGATCTTGAATCAAATCAAATCTGTTCAGCAGGGAGTCCTGCATTGCAATGGTGATCTTTGGACAGCACACAGACACAGACTAAAGTGGTACAAATGAACTCTCCAACAAGGGTGGAGGAATGCACCAAACTGACTCCACCACCTCTGCAATTCACCCCAAGACAGCTCTTAAGGAAGATGAATGCTTAATTGCAAAGCAGGCACTCACAAAACAGCTATGTGTAATTGAAGAGGTGGTTTCAAGAGCACCATTTAAAACCTAAGGAAATTGGAAGCAGTACATGTTGGCATTGATTCAGAAGGTGGTATTATGAGTACTTATTATGCATCCTGATTTTTCTTTCATAAATTAGATTATAAAGTACTTGGTTAATTCTAGCAAGGTATTAATATCACATTAATCTAAGTCATAAAATAAAGTACTTATGGATATTATTCAGCCCTCTAAGGACCAAGTGCCATATGGAAAATGGTGTCTGAGGAGGTGTGAGGTTAGTAGACAAGTCTCCCTGCTCCCATTCAAGGAAATGCATCCTTATTCTCCTAGGCCCACTGACATCCTATGCCCTTCAAGCTTAGCTCGAGCCCATTTCTCCAGGAACAGCCTCCATAAAGCCAGTCCACAAGTGTCTCCTCTCCCTGATTTCCTGTGGCACTGCCTGCCTGCACTCATGATCCACCTCTGCATTCTGACCATTATATGTTCTTTTTCTAATCATCTCATATATGCACGTCTTGACATTCCAATTATATTGTAAATGCCTTCAGACCAGTATCCCATGATGCATTGCTCCTTTATCTCTTCAAGGGCTAGTTACTTTAGGCTGACACATATTTATGGCCAACAAACATGTTTTGAATGGAATTACTTTCCTAGACTTTGGAGAGACTACTACGGGCCAGGTTGGGAGACACAATGGATTAGAGAATATCTGTCTTAAGCATTTACCAAGGGAAAGAGAAGAGATTAAATATTTGCAAACAATCACCAAAACACAAAGGTTGTGGGAGAAAATTTTTTTGCAAATTGGAAAGCAATTCATTTCAAATGATGGGCTAAGGCATGCTTCTCAAATGTCAGAATGCATTGGAAATGCCATGCCTGGAGGGTACATCTCCCTGGGCCCCACTTCCAGAGTTTCCTATTCAGCTTGGAAAAGACCTGGATATTTCCATTTCTCATTAGTCCCTAGGTGATGGACTAGTCTCTAATTTAGGGACAATACTTTAAGAATCACTGAGCTAAAGGACAAACAAGAAGGAAATAATGAAAAGTATCTCCGTAGCTGTTTTTACCTGCTTTAAAGGAGTAGAGGACAAGATTGCCAAGTAAATAGTATGAGTAAAGGGGAGAGATATGGAAGCACCCACAATGTCTAGGGATGACAGCTGTATGAGGAGATGAGAATACCAGAACTCAGGAGCATTACTTTAGAGGTCTTCAATGTCAGGCCAGGGAACCTGGATCACTTATTGAGCAATGGGGAATCCCGGAATGTTGTACAGGGGTTCCAGGAGGTTGACAACAGGAGGCACTGGAAGATTGAGCGAAGGGGCTTGATAATTAAGCCACTAAACCAATCTGTCTTTATTCAGGGGAAACCAAAATAGAACAGAGACATGTGTTCTTCCAAAGCCACTCCATATGTTTCTGGAGATCATCTGACTAAGTGGGACAAAGGTCTCCATTTGGCCATTGCCCGGGGTTTAGGGATTCTGCTTTTATGATCACTGACGCACATAGCCATGCAAAGGTATGTCAGAATTTAGAACACATCTCTTCACACACCCACGCAGGCGGTAGCTCTGGAGTTAGTATTCAGTCCCATGCTAAAGGAGTGGATGAGAAAGCCCTTTGCAAAGGCACAGGGAGACAGAGTTCTCTGACTCAGGTCAGAAGCTGTCTGGAATGAAAACTTGATCTACCAAGTAGAACTAAAGAGAAGGTGCTGAACCCTCTAATCAGGGTCTGTTTTGAAAGGAAAAAAAAAATGGGTTTGCACTCTGTCTCCCAGAATAAAAATAATGGCTGATACATAGTGCTGGACACGGTCCTAAACACAATAAATATGTCATCTAATCTTCACAAAGGTGGTGATTATTATCTGTTTTACAGATGAGGAAACTAAGACACAGAGAAGTAAAATAATATGACAAGGTCACACCATAAGAGGCGGAGCCAGGACTTGCATTCAGAGAGGCCAAGAACCAGCATTTGCATGCTGAACCACCACACTAGGCTTGCCCTCTCAGTGGGGCTAGGATCCTGAGGTTACACGTGCAATTGAAAAATAGTCTTGGTTTACTTCTCAGACCTTCTTCCCTCCTTTTCTCCTGTCCTCCCTTCCTCTCCAAATTATTAAACATTTCTGCACATAGATCGAAACTGCTATTTATTTATTTATTTATTTATTTATTTATTTTTTATTTTATTCAGAGAGGGAGAGACACACACACACACACACACAGAGAGAGAGAGAGAGAGAGAGAGAGAGAGAGAGAGAGAGAGACAAAGAGAGAGACACAGAGAGAGATCAATCGGTTGCCTCCCCCATACACCCCTGCAGGGCATGGAACCTGCAACCTGGGTATGTGCCCTGACCAGGAATCGCACCTGCCACCTTTTGGTGCACAGGACAATGCTCCTACCAACTGAGCCACACAGCCAGGACTGAAACTGCTTTTAAATAGCTGAGCAAAGTAGCAGTTCTCAGCAGGGAGATTATTCCAGCAGTGAATTCCGCATGAGGGCCATACACAGGGTCTTCAGAAAGATCAGACCGCTCCATGGGGCCACCCTCTCAGAGTGTCGCTTTGGCTACACTTGCAACTTAATAAAATTCCAGGACCTTATCCCCAGTCGCATTTAGTTTCCTGTCACAAAAGCATACAGTACCTTTTTGCAATGCCAAGTAGGATTTAAAACCCCCTGAAAGAAGAGAGTGTAAAGGGAGCTTTTATATAGTTATGAGGGGAAAATATCTTAAAACACATTCATCTGAAGCCTTCTTTCAATTCTCCCATGGAATGCTAACCTTTATTTGCAGTTGTGTGAGTTTGTGTCAAAAGCTTGCTGTAGCCCCAGGTTTAAACCAGAGAGATTCTGACTTGGTCCTGAGGCAGGTTCCTTTGTAGTTTTCTAATCTCTCCCTCTGAAGTTCTCTGGCTTTTAAGAGGTTGGTGATTTTTCCCTGCAGAGGTTTTTGTCATTTCATGGGCAGGAGTGCATGGTGGCGATACTAAGAACTGAAGCTTAAATCTCTTTAAGTTTGCCTAATTGCCATTATTGGTCTAATTGCAGGTACAGGGCTCAAAGAGAATGTGTGTCACTCGCCATCTGTAGCCAGAAGATGCTTGAATCAAATCGAATCTGTTCAGGATGCAAAAGGCACTTCAGCATATGCAGATGCCCGAAATGGCTTTACAGACCCGAATCCTTTTAATAAGCTTAAGACAGGCCTGAATTTATTTAGATGTCTAATTCTAAATGTACGTATGCCTGGTAGTAATGTTTACCATCTGTCTGACACTGCCTGTTGAGGTAATTGTCAAGCTACATACAGTATGACATATGGTGCACATATTTGGACCTTAAATATAACAGCCTTGGCATGAAACAATTGGAAACCAAGATTTAATCTTTGGTATTATTCAACTTGGAGTTGAACACACAGACAGTTCTGGGCTATTACTGTTTTCTTCCTTTATGATAAATATTCCTCTGTAGGCACGCTTGAGAACAACAGGGAAGGGCAGGCCTGCTTTCTGCGTGCTGCCTTTTTCCTGCTCTGGCTCGGGCACTTAGAAACCCAGTTGGAATAGCAATTCTGTAGGGGAGGCCAGAGGCTAGGAGCCCAGGAAGAATCTGGCCTCAGGCAACATATATAAGGAGAGTCCCATGGGAGAGCTCAGAAGAGCGAGTTGCCTAGGTGGAAGAGGCAGAATAGAACGAGAGGCAATGGCGATAATTACACCTCTTCTTTCTGCTCTTTATGCTTATCTTCTCTTTTCATCTCCATTGAAATTTATTTCCCTATTTAGGTTTCCTGTTGTCATGTCAAATATGGTGGGATTGGAGGAAGGAAGGGAGAAAGGGTAGAGGCTGAGGGCTCCAACAGCCCCCTAATTCTCTGGGGAAAGGCACCAGGCTCCAAGAGATGAGAACAACGCCCTTTTCAAGTTATTTTGGTTAAATGATAGAGACCCCAGAGTGACAAGTCTCTCAGGCACTGCCCCCCCTTTTTCCTTAAATACTAGCAGCACTGTAGCATTAGATACAGCTGTGCAAGATGCCGAAAGCCTGACTTGAAAGACCTACTTTATGCTTGGATTAGAGGACGAGTGTAGCTATTGTCGCTGCAGTCGCTGTCTGGATCTAAAGCAATGTAAATATGGCAACAGGAATCATGTAACTCTCTCAGTAACGTAACCAGGAATGTGGTCCATGCCTCTCCTCCGTGGGCATGACATGTCATTATATACGACACTGCATACAATAATAGCTTTCACTACAAAGTCAACACAGACGCTCTTTCACTAGCCCTGCTTCTGTCCCTGGGCTCCACTGCCCTTCATTTAAAGAAGGAGGCCTGGGGAATTCTGGTGGAAGATCAGGATAGTCAACAATGATCTCTCTCTCTCTCTCTCTCTCTCTCTCTCTGTGTGTGTGTGTGTGTGTGTGTGTGTGTGTGTGTGTGTGTGTCTGCACAGTTAAGGAGGCCTGGAAGATGAAAATGACAATATACGAGGTTAGCCACCACGGTAATTCAGCCATAGATTTTTTTCCCCCAGTCTGAAATGACAAGTTGATTCCATATTTTGGCAACCTGCCAAGTTCTGTATTTAAGCCCGAAGCTTAACATGTTTTCTGTTCCTAATTAGCAACAAGGCTAAATTTAGCAAAGGTTTCTCTAGTGCTACCACAGTCACAAAACGATTCTAAAATCTAACATGAAGGCATGTTACTTGACGGATTTAGAAAAAGACAAAACAATCCTGAAGGTGCCTCTCTGGGATCCGATGGCGTGGGATGCTAAGAAATGTTGAGGCACAGGGATAAACTATTTAAATTTTGATACGGGAAAGTCCCTCCCTCGGGGCTCAGAGTACACAGTATGGTTACACTTTCCCAGAGGACCTGGCTCCAGGGAACAAGGAGAAGAGAGCAAGATTCATTCCTCATGACTTCCAGCTCCCCACTAAGATCCTACTGCTTCCTATCCTGACTCTTTTCCTCTGACCCCAGGGCCATCCCCAAAAGACCAGGGTACCCCCAGCTTCTCCCCACTTTGACACTTCAGCTGCCAATAACATCTCATCTATCAATATTTCCTCCTGCTTGACCACACTTCTTTATTTTTTTCAATTTAAAATCTGCAGAAGAGCTGCAGGAATAAGATGATGAATGATGAACAGGTGCATAACCTTCACCTCTAGTCACCAATTGTTAGCATCGTGCCACATTTACTTTATTTTTATAAAGTCCCTTATATGTGTGGGACTGTGTGTGTGTGTGTGTGTGTGTGTGTGTGCATAGAATTTTTGTAATATGTTTATTTTTGTTGCTGAACCACTTGAGAATTAGACATCTCAACTCTTTTCTCCTAAGTCTTTTCACATCTATCTCCTAAGGACAAGGACATCACCTAGATAACCATGGATACAATTACCGAATGTAGGGAACTTAGCATTGGTCCTCTATGACAGGCTGATATGCAGCCTAAGTTCATATTTCCCCAACTGTCCCACAGTGTGGTTATAGACCTGTTAGGTATGAGAAAGATTATATGTCAGTGGGAGATTTCGGCCAGGAATTTTGTAGAATGTGCCTACAGTTTTGCTACCTCATCCGCGGTCCAGATCACTGGACGTGGTTAAGTCATACATTCTTATTCTCATAAGAATAACAGTAAAGAATGAAGACATGACGACCTGCTAGAGGGCAGACACCCAGCCTAGGACCAACCAAAGGGCCGAGGAGGAAGAGCACATTTATGGTCCTTCTCTTCCCTCCATCTTAGACCTCCCACAACCATAGCTCTAACTTCTGCAAGGCCATTTCCTTTCTTACTCCTGGCCTATATCCACTTCTCCTGCAAACAGCCACTCAGAATGCTCTAATTCCGTACTCCACCCTCATGTCTGCCTGGTTGCCTGTGTCTTCCCAGGCTCAGATGACAGAAATGAGACAAACTGTCTTGATAGGGATAAGCCCTTCCTCCCCAATCCTCTTTCTCCCACACAGGAAAGGGAATTTGCACTCTCCTTCACAAAGAGAACAACGATGGGAGAGACCTGCGGACCCACTCCTCTGTGAAGTGGCTGGTGAAACTGGAGGACAGATCTGAGCATGCCCAGTCAGTCCCTTCCTCTTTCATTCTGAGCTGCCTGTCCAAGCAGACAACTTACATGCTCACAGCATTCCCCGTGTCTGTCTGCATGTGTGGTGGATGCAGTTAAGGGGAATATATTCCATTGAGAGGGCAAAGAAAGGTGCCCATTTGATGGCACATCAAAGCCACCATGCATTCTGTAATTAGCTTCAACAAAAATAAAGCTGTTATTTTTGTGTTTATCTGCCTGATGTCTGCCATTCCCTGTTGTTTTCCATCTCGGAGGGTAATCAGGTCTTATTTATTGGCTCTCTGAATCCTCAACTTTTCTATCATAGAATTAACTGTAATAAAGCAACACAGGTTTCTCCCTGCCCTCGCCATGGGATGGAATGAAACTGCTTGCTCAGAACTCTTCCCTCTAGAAGGAGACAGGGGTCGCCTAGGCTGTGACACAATGGGGACGACTCAGGCCTCCGCAGGCGGGGGTGGTGGGGGGTGAGGACACAAAGGCAGCCGCCAGCCTCAGCTGAGCCCCAGCCAGCTGGCCTGCCCAGAGACTCCACAGAAGAATTCAGAAGGTGGGAGGAGAGGCCCATGATTCTGCTAAGCAGGTGCAGATAAGATGACAATGGACAGGGAAAGTCCCCGTTTTGTCTTTAGTGACAGGACAAACCTGGCTGATGCTGACTTTAATGCACTATCTCAGGAGGCTGCTGGGTGCAGCAGGAGGAGCAAAGGATTTGTGTCCAGGTGCCAAGAGCTAATGCATTTTCTATGGAAACTGAGCCTCCAGGTTCCTACCAGGTCCTCTGGAGACACCTCTGCTTCTTTACTGGGAGGTGACTGGAGCTGTCCTTTCTAGAACAAAGACTTCCCCTCAGATATAAAGAAAAAGGACGTTTTGTTAGTTGGAGGTGTGATGAAAGTTACAGTAAATATAAGGAGTGGGGTCTTTCAGCCTTTTGCCTCTATCACTAAGACTTTAAATTATCCTAACTGATGCTCACTTTGTCTTTGAGTTAGGGAAGAAATGAAAGAGTTCTTATTCAAAGCTGAGGTAAAGCTTTCTAGACCTTGTCACACATAGGGATATGATGTATGAGAGTGTGTGTGTGCGCACGCGCGCACACACATGCTGTCATGCAGAGACACAAGCAAAGTGATTGATGTTTTCCCCACGAAAGAGTGAATTTACTGTTATACCATTCCTACATGGAGGCCAATACTTGAATAAATTAGCAAATACCATCACCTTCACCTCCATCACCACACACACATGCTGGTCTTCTTTCCAAAAGAGTATGAGCCAAATGGCCAAGTCCCTGTTGGTTCTCCTAGTCCTGCCTAAACTCACTGGCAGCCTTGTGTGCTGGGCAGGTCTGAATATATGAATTGGCTTCTCATGTTAAACTTTTAGAGACCCTGTGATCAAGCGACATAGCACAGTGCATGGCACAAGGTAAGTGTCTAGTAAAAGGGTAGACATGTCTTTTGATACGAATGTGAAACAGTAGGATGTGTAGGCTAATGGCATGGGGTTTGTCACTTATTAATTTGGTGACTTTGGGTAAATGACTTGACTTCCTTAAGTCTCATTTTCCTCATAACATAACAATAAAGACTTGTGATATTTTGAGGATGTCATAATATGTGTAAAGTATATAGCTGAATTCCTGGCAATATTGAGAACTCAGTACAATTTTGTTTGGAGCTGAGGGTGGTGCTTGATCAATAAATTGCTGCATTGGAAAAAGCCTACAAGGCCCCTGCTCCTCGTCTGTGATATTAACATGGTTGATTTAGATTCTCAAGTTAATCAGCAAGTATACGCCATTATTCTATGTGTGGGGTGGTGATGTTGGTGACAGGGCTTGTCTTTAGAAGTCTTCATAGGAGGCTTTTAAAGCTGTAATAACTTGGGAGATTTTTTAAAAAAAAAACTCTCAATTTTACTTACTATTTGCATTAATCTAGAGTTAGAAAACTGACTTTTTGGACATATATAAAACTCAAAGTATGTTGGAAAAAAATAATCTGATACATTAACCTTTGACAAATGTCAATGAACTCCTAAGTACCCACCCACCGAATATTCTGACTTAGAATGAACCACATCTTGCATTTCTATCATGCTTGCATACATGACAAACTACAAAAGAAGCACAGGCTATTGTGGTGATTTAAGAGATTGCTACAATCCGATATCTAGTTTGTAACTAAATTCATGCATTTTTGCTGCCAGTGGCATTCTTCAGTTGTGGAACTTGCCCCAAGTTTGATTTCATTAGAAGGGAGATTTCAAATTTTCTTTAGAAGAAGCAAAACCATACACAGGAGTCACAGATCATATGTAGACTGAGCACATGCTCATGTGTGTAAGTGCATACAAGTGTATATATGGACATAATTAAAGTGCTCAGAAATGACTAAATGCTGAACACTCAAATTTTGTGCTCCTGCCATTTCCCCCCTGGAATGCTCGCATTTCATTTTTTATCTTAGGTACCCTGAAGACCCAGGGTCCCTCTCTTTCACAGGCAGTTATCAGGGGATACAAGGAAATAAAATGAACCTGTGCCCTAGGCTTTCTAATGAAGATGAGAGGGCTCTGGTTCCTATGTGAGCATGTAAAGAAAGCAGAGTACAGGCAGCACCATTCACTTTCCTCACCCAGAGAGTCCCGTGGTGACACCCATACTCCTCTGATCTGACTCTAGGGGTTGGAGCTAGAGTCATCTGACCACAACATATTCAAGAACAGACTCAGGGCTACCACTGCTGTCGCTGTGGATGGACAGCGTGCAGAGGAATGAGAGGACTACTGGCAGCCCCACTGCCTGATTCTCCCCCTCTCATTGGCCACCAGAACTACGATGGCTGCCTTTTCCATGGGAACCCTACAGTGTCTCTAAAGTACACAGACGTGAGCCCATGAACCCATAAAAGAGTGATATAATATATGAAAAAAGTAAAATCGTATAGAAAATATGCTTGAAGTTTTGGGCTCCTCCTCTTGAACTTGGGCAAGTTACTTAAACTCCTTAGAACTTACTTTTCTCATCTGTAGAATGTCCTCAGCTTGCTACTAAGGTGAAATAAGCATGTTTTGAAGGATACCTACCACTGAATAGTGGCTAATATGTGTAATTTTTTTCTCCTTGGTGACCATAATACTTACATGAGAACTGAACAGTATCTTTCAGAAGGATGCCTGTCCACGATAGTCTAGAGCAGTGGTTCTCAACCTTTCTAGTGCCGCGACCCTTTAATACAGTTCCTCATGTTGTGGTGACCCCCAACCATAAAATTATTTTCGTTGCTACTTCATAACTGTAATTTTGCTACTGTTATGAATCGTAATGTAAATATCTGTGTTTTCCGATGGTCTTAGGTGACCCTGCTAGCGGTTCTCAACCTGTGGGTCGCGACCCACAGGTTGAGAACCGCTGCTGTAGAGCCTAAGACCATCAGAAAACACAGATTCATTAACAGTAGCAAAATTAGTTATGAAGTAGCAACAAAAATAATTTTATGGTTGGGGGTCACCACAACATGAGGAGCTGTATTAAAGGGTCGCGGCATTAGAAAGGTTGAGAACCACTGGTCTAGAGAATGGTAAGGCCAGGTGCTGAAAAAACCCCAAATACTGCGAGTCAGGAAACCTGGGTTCTCTGCTTGGCTCCTTCCTTTACTAGCCCTGTGATTGTGAACAAGTCACCTGATATACCTGTCTTTGTCCATCTCCGAATGCCTGTTCTACCAAACTTACAAGGTGTCATAAAGAGCAATAGAGATGCTAGTGTAACAACACTCTCGGAACGGCAACGCTCATTATAAATGCACTGGATTGATAATATCAAACACTAGTGGTCAGGTGCCAGTTCCAAAGGCCTCTCTTTCATGAATGCTTCTCTGTAAGGGAACTATTTGTCTTACCCTGTGCTGTGAATACTTCTAAAATGATATAGCACCAGGGAAGGCCCAACCTTCCTATATCAGAACTTAGCCTGAGTTTGAAACAGTGCTGTGAAGATCTATACTCTTAAGATAGTTCTTTGTATCCTGACTTGGCCAGAGGACCGCCCCCCCCCCCCCGCCCGCAAACATGGACAGCTAGCTCTTCATTAATCAAGTCTTGCACACAAACATTCATGCATTAAACATTTACTACATTCATTAGGCATTTAGCAAGTGGCAGGCATCAAGGATGATTTGTTTTATCTTCATCGAAAGTCTGCAAATCTTATTTATTATCCCCACTTTAAAGATACGGGAACTTCAGTTTGGCCAAGGCCATCTGGATGGTGAGTGACGGGTCAGTGGGTATACTCCCAAATGCACCCTCTTTTGACTTCACCACTGACAACCTCACACTTTCTAGAGCAACAGATTTATGGGGATCTGGTATAGTCCCACTCACTTTGGTTTTCTTTCTGGCAAAAGAAGAATTTACATTTGAAATGAAGATTTAATGTGATGAATGGTGACTGAGGTATATCACTTCAAGGAAAATGACCACATAGAAAACCAACTTTTCCCTAAATAGGTATATAGGCAGAGAGATATTAGAATGTTATCTCAGAATTCATCACAAGGTATTACTAAAGATCAAGTTTCCCTAGGATATCCAACATATAGCCCTAACCGATTTGGCTCAGGGGATAGAGCATAGGCCTGCGGACTGAAGGGTCCCAGGTTTGATTTCAGTCAAGGGCAGGTACCTTGGTTGCAGGCATATCCCCAGTGGGGAGTGTGCAGGAGGCAGCTGATCAATGTTCCTAACTCTCTATCCCTCTCCCTTCCTCTCTGTAAAAATTCAATAAAATATTAAAAATATATATATATATATACAACATATAATTTAAAATCCAAAAATCTAGTTGATGCAGTTTTTTGTATTATATTACTTGAACAAAGCAAGTATAACATATTGTATAATCAATAAAATAGACACCATTCCAGGCAAAAACATCATATTGGCTTTAAAGGTATATCAACACAACCATAAACATAATTTCTAATTTTACTGCTATTTTGTAGCAGGTGTCAAGATAAAAATACAAAATGAGATTGGATAATGGGTAGAAGAGATCACAGTCAGCCCATCTTTTTCATTCCTATTTGGCCCAATTTTCATGGGGAAATCATAGTTAGAATACGGTTTGATAAAAATATTCCTCCGAGCTGGTGGACACAGGTATTGTCTTGGACCTATTATTATTATTTTTTAAATATATTTTTATTGATTTCAGAGAGGAAGGGAGAGGGGAGAGAGATAGAAACATCAATGAGAAAGAATCATTGCTCAGCTGCCTCCTGCACACCCCACATTAGAGATCGGGCTTGTAACCCAGGCATATGCCCTGACCAGGAACAGAACCATGACCTCCTGGTTCATAGCTTGATGCTCAATCACTGAGCCACACTGGCTGGGCTAGACCTATTATTTTGAGTCATAAGACTCAGGAGTGGTTGGAAAGCAAGAATGGCATTAATATGTGTTGGTATTATCAAGAAACATTTCATGAATCAATGAACATCTTTATGGTCTGAATGAATTTGAAACTTTGCTACAAAAGATATATTCCATTCATTTGCATAGAAGGGAATCATCTTTCAAACATAATGTGACATACCCGTGTCATAGTCTCATAGTTTAGGTCACAGACTTTATCAATTACTGCATAGACTTTAGAGTTTTTATCCCATATCAACTTTTTTTTCCATTTCCACCACAGGTCAGAGGTGGGAGGGTAGCATCTTTTTTCCCCTCCATGTGGCTTTATCCCAGGAAGCCCTTTTATGTGGAGGCAGGGCAACACAAAGGGGCACAGACTGTGCCGCTGAATGTGCTGTATCCCGAGAGAAGCTTCCTTTCTGTAGTATGATTTTAAATCACAGAATTTATTTATGTTCTCTCTCTCTCTCCTTTCTGTGGTCAGTGACAAGGGTCAAAGGCATTTAATCAAACCCTTATAGAGAGATGGGTCCCATCACCATGCAGTTCGACGATCTAATTTGTCTCCTGTCAAAAAAATGTATTTGGGGAACAGAGCTGAATATGATAAGTGGATGTCTTTTTACGGTCATTGCTGAAATATGTGTACGGCACAGATTTGCTAGGCTCATTATTTCATCTGTCTCTGGGTAAATATTGAAATTGTCGTTAGTGTGGATACCAAACACTGAGGAAACAGGAGTACATGTTGTTCTTTTATTCCACGCTGAGTTCAGCTAGCTGAAGCCAAAATTATCTTCTGATTTCTGGACCAGAATAACTGATGACCAAGAAGGCAATGCAATGACAGGAATGTCTACAGGCCAGACGCCTGAGTGCTTTGGAGAAATAATGATGTCAATGAAGCTTATAGTAAAAAGCAACAGCAAAAACAAAAACAAAAGGAAAATCCTCCAGCCAGCAGATGGTGCCACAATTTATAATGCTGAGCTACTATGGGCTTTATGGACCGCTTGCCAATTGCTTTGTCAATTAATTTAAGAGATGTGATTTAATTTCTTCTCTTGCATCACGTAGTGGTTTATTAAAGAACTCATATCCAGCTCCTTGGTCCTGGATGAGCAGCTCATTTGTTAGTGCTGCTAACACTTTCCAGACATCCTCTGCTGACTTACTTCTCCATCCTAACTCCAAGAGGAAGGGAGACGCTTGATCCCAGGTATTAATCAAGTGCAGATACAGACCTGGTTTCTAACGAGACTGCACATTTTAAACTTAAAACTGAACTTGTAAAGTAAGAAGTCAGAATGATGTCCATTTGCAAGATAATGGGGGAAATCTATCCTTGGGCCCACATAGGATTCTTTCCCCTAAATCCTTTGCAAGTTTTTTTCTATATGACAAAGCCTAGTCAATCCTCATGTACTATTCTGTGTATAATTTATTTCGTCTTCTTTGTCATAGCAGTGGAGAATGAAATAATACACGAGACAAGGAAGGGAAGTGAGAAACTTGACGGGAAGAGAAAATTCCACCTCTGAAAATAACTGTAGCCAGTGAAATATTTCCTATCACTAGAGAGGTTCCCTGATTAATTTTAAGCTTGGAACCTGAAAGCTAGATTTCTAATGCAAATGAAAGAACTGAAGAACTTGTCTGAACTAATGAGGAGAACACATTTTTTGTTATTGTTGGGATTCCCCATTTGCCCAGGTGTCAGAAGTTACTTTAATTCTATGCATTGCCTTTTCCAGAAATACTCAGACCAATACTTCCCTCTACTGCTTGGAAGCAATTCTACATCATGAGTCAAGTAGAATTATTTATACAAAAGAGCATACCTATTTCACAGCTGTAGAAACTGAGGCATGTCCTAAGTCAACTTTTAAAAAGTAAAGTTGAAACTAAAGTTTAGTAATAGTTCAAAACTATCTCATCTCTATAGAACACCTATATGTATATGCCGACAAATTTACCTTTCTGAGTGTAATCTTAACCAACTGACTCTATTAAGTGAAGATATGAAGGTTGGCAAATGGAAACCTTTGAAATAGATTTAAGGAAAACCATAGGTGACAAGTTACCTAGTATATACCCATGCCTGGGTCCTACATCAGATTGATTGCATCAGAACCTCTTTGGGTGGAACTGGGGCACTAGCATATACTAAAATCCTCCAAGCAACTCTAGTAAATACTAAACTAAAGAAATCCTGGCTAGTAGAGTATTCAAAAGCAGTCATTGAAATGGTATCACTTTTACTTAATTTATATAAAACTATTTCCATGCGATTATTTGATATAATAAATTAATTACATCATGGTCTTAATTATTTAAAATTATATAAATACTAGTGGCCCAGTGCACGAATTCATGCACATTGAAAGGAAGTTAATTAGAAGAAATATTTTAATATCACTATTTGCCCTTTCTCTATAATGGAAGTGTCAACCAAATTCATGTTCGACAGTGACAGATCGAAACACACATGTGCAATTGGCGCCAGGAAGAGATAGATAGATAGATATAGATATAGATATAGATATAGATATAGATATAGATATAGATATATAGATAGATATAGATAGATATAGATATAGATATAGATATAGATATATAGATATATAGATAAACTTGCGTAATTAGATCTGCTTTCTGACTTAGCTAAACTTTTTCCAGCCCAATGAAGCACCCCAACTTCTCTTTCAGGCAATTCTCAGCAACACAGCAGTAAATATCAACATGGAGCAGATTATTATTGTGGATCACACAGGGAGAATAAAGGGTAAAATATTTAACTACAGTAGTGTTTGACTATGTTCTTGCAGTGAGAAAACCTGAAGTCATTTTCAAGGTCCACCATTTCTTACTTCTTTTCAGTCGGGTCAAATTTCTAAGCTTTCTAAATCTCTGTTTTCTAGCTAATGAAAATAAAATAGGATTCCACCGAGTCTCCTATCTACCTACTCCAGGACTTCTGTGAGGATCAAATGAGATGAGGCATGGGAAAATGCTTCACGGACATTTGGTTAAAGTGTGAAATGTTTCCATCTGGCTATAAAGCAAGTCATTTTCCTGGGCTGAAGAAACTCCAAGGGGGCTAGTTGCTAGGGAGAGGAAACCGGGCATTGCTACATAACTTCATTACCCGACCCCACAGCCACTGTTTCCGGGCTGGGCTGGGCTGTGGGCTGCATTTTGTGCCATGGGGTCTCAGCAGTGTCAGCTGAGGTTTGGTGGGATGTTGCTCCAGGGTGGTGGCAGGGCCTGTGTCCTATTTGGGGGAAGCCAAGTGTTGCTTTGTGGGCTCTCGGTCCGCGGTGCCATTTCTCTGTAAATGGCCAGTGTGCATCACGGCAGCTCCTGCGTTGAGCATCTTCCCCCTGGTGGTCAGTGCATGTCATAGCGACCAGTCGTTCTGCAGGTTGTTCCTTTGTTCAGTCTATTTGCATATTACGGTTTTATTATATAGAAATATGTTATTTAGGAACGTGCAATTTAGGAACTGTTAGCAGATATTAGTATCTTTATATTTTTCCCATTTACAATTTAGTTTCCCAATCACATTTGGTGGCATTTATTGAATAGTTACAAACAGAATTAAAGTACAATGTGTGACTGTGATTAGGGCTTGTGACCCACCAAATGCTTATTAAACAAAGAGCTTTCTCAAGGGCAGAGTGACTTCAAGCCATTCAAATCCTGCTCTTTCCATCACATGGCTCATTCTACTAGTGTCCTAGCTGACTGGTTATTAAAATGACTTCTCAAGAAACCAGAGAGGCTGCTAGTATTACAGCAATTAAAGACATTCTGGCCCTGGCCAATGTGTCTAAGTGGTTAGAGCATTGGCCAATGCACTGAAAGGTCATGGGCTTGATTCCTGGTCAAGGCATGTACTGGGCTTTCAGGTTTGATCCCTGGCTCTGGTTGGGGCAAGTGCAGGAGGCAACCAGTAGACCTGTTTCCCTCCTTCCCTTCCTCTCTCTCTCCCTCCCTCCCTCCCTCCCTCCCTCCCTCCTATTCTCCTTCCCTTCCACTCTCTCTGAAAAATCAATGGGGAAAGTTTCCCCAATTGAGGATTAACAACAACAACAAAAATATATTCTGGCTGGGGAGGTGGATTTGGGTTTATCATTGATGGGGTTAAGAGCCAAACCATAAGCAACTACCTTTCAGGTAGCCATGGTGATGTCAAGAACTTCTATGGGTAGGGATATAGGTGCTGTCTTTATTCATTGAAGAAAAAAAGGCTTGAACCACAGGGACAATCACTCATTCACCATCTGGGAGTTTGCTGCTGTATGAAGGAAAAGTAACAGGCTATAAACACATGATTTACCTGCAAAAGCTTTAGAACTGCAATTGCAAGTCTTACCGACATAGCTCTATCTTTTATTTAAACAGTCTTTTATTTTCATCCAAGAAACTATAAGCAACTTACAGATACAGCTGAAACCTAAGTTTCATAAGGGATATAATCTTGAGAAATAATAGGTGACTTAAGCTCATGTAACTGAAAGCATTAAAGTATCTTAAATCAGTCCCATAAGCATGCTCTATTCATTATATTTTATGAAACAAGGTATTTAAATATAAAATATCACAATGAAATTAATAATCCTATTCAAATGTTTATTAATTATAATTTTATGAAGTTAAATTTAATGACTCACTAATTAATTTTTGAGACAAATGACAAATATTTTATCTGTGACTGATCTTATCTGGCTTTGCGGGTAAGCAGTGGAAGACATGCAGAGTCTGGGAGAGGGAGCAAGGGGAAGTCTTGAGTGAATGAGCCTCAGAAAGTCACAGAAGCTGGGACAAAAATACTATATCTGGGAACAGATGAGAAGCTTAGAGAGGAGAGAAGCTCTTTGGTCTTAGACCTTGGTCTTGGTCCCAGTCCCACCATTTACCAGCTGTGCAACCTTGAACAGATTAATCATTATCATTACTATGCTCTGAATGCTTGTGTTCCCCCTAACTCCTCCCTACCACAAATTCAAACGTTGAAATCTCAATGGCCAATGTGATGGTTAGTAAGTGGGGCCTTTGGGGAGTGCTTAAATCATGAGGATGGAGCACTCATGAATGAGACGAGTGTGCTCATAAAAGAGGTTCCAGAGAGATCCCTCACTCTTCCACTGTGTGAGGATGCAAGGAGCAGACACTGGCTATGAACAAGAAGAGGTTCTCTACTAGAGCCTAACCATGCTGCACCTTAATCTTGGACTTCCCAATTTCCAGAACTGAGAGAATAAATTCCTGTTATTTATAAGCCACCAAGTCTGTATTTTTGTTGTTGTTGTTATAGAAGTCTAAATGGACTAAGGCAATGATGACCTGCAGTCTCCTCATTTGGAGGTAGTAATAGACAATAATCTCATGCAATCATGTCACAGGCTAAATTAAAATGCACAGAAAGTGATAAGCAACACTCACAGCAAGTGCACAAAAAAGAGGCAACAATAGTAATTTATATAATTATTCACAGCTGGTCTCCTCTGAGTTACTCGAGAGAATCATTGACCATTATTCAAGAAATATAGTTTGCTGTTACAAGCTACAGTGCATAGTACAAATAAGTGACAATGTAAGGAGCAATGGGACTATAAATCTACCTAGAATATCTACCCTGCAACTTTTTTTTTAATCCTCACCCAAGGTAATTCATTGATTTTAGAGAGAAGGGAGAGAGAAAGAGAAACATTGATGTGAGAGAGAAACATGAATCAGTTGCCTTCTGTACATGTCCCATCTGGGGATTGAACCTGCAATCTAGATATGTGTCCTGACAGGGAATTGAACTCACACCCTTTTGGATGACACTCCAACCAACTGAGCCAACTGGCCTGGGCTCTACCCTGAAACTTTTCATTTCCAGCTCATATTTAAGGCCACTATCTTCTCTGCCTACATCATGACTCTTATCTGCAGTTATGGGGGCCTTTTGTACATGAGGTAGCTCTTTTCTTTGAGGTGTTTCTCAGGTTCCCCCCTGATCCCAGGATCCTTCAGTCCACAGGCTTAGGGCAAGCTTTGGGTATTGACCTGACAACTCTTTCATGCTGATACATCATCATGACAAAAAGCATCTCTCATGTCACAAACAAAGGAGAGAATGCAACAATATGAGTCAGTTTGCTCTAACATATCAGGAAGTGTGCTGTGAATATTTTTATTTATTTTTTTATTTTTTGCTTTTGTTGCTGGTGAAATGGATGGTTAGCACAATTTTAAAACATAAAGAGGAGGAAACCAAGATGGCGGCATAAGGTAAACACCTAACTGTTGTCTACCACAACAATTTTGAAACTACAACTGGAAAACAGAGCACACACCATCCAGAACCACCGGAAAGCTGGCAGAGTGGAAAACCTACAACTAGAGAAAAAAAGAGAGGGGGACGCTGAGCCTCAGGAGCTGTGGAGGTGCGGAGATCCGTGAGCGTGGAAAGGGCAGGTGGGCAGCTGAATACGTGGCAGGCTTGCTCGTAGCGCGCGGAGAGGGAGGGCAGCAGATGCTGCGTGGCTAGCTTTCTCATTTGGGAGAAAAACAAAACCTCCCGACTGTACTGAAATCCAGCTGTGGTCGGGGAGAAACTGGTCTGTTTGGCAGCGGACGAGGCTCAAAAGCTGCCTTCTCTCAGAGGCGCACAGCCCTAGATTAGGGCACGGAGAAACCAACCCTCTTAGGGCGGCGCAGACTGAAACCAAGTTTGTCTGCGCCATTCTGGGACTCCGCCCCATCCAAGCTGAGCACAGCCCTCCCAGTGACTGGATTTCTCATTCGGGAGAAAAATAAAACCTCCGGTCTGCACTGAAATCCAGCCCCAGCTGGGGAGAAACTGGTCTGTTAGGCAGCTGGAGAGGCTCGAAAGTTGCCTTCTCTCAGAGGCACGCAGCCATTAATTTGGGCACGGAGAAACCGCCCCTCTTAGGGCGGGGCAGATGGGAAACCAAAGCTTGTCTGCGCCACCCTGAGACTCCGCCCCATCCAAGCTGAGCACAGAAGCTCTCCCAGGGGAGACACTGCTGCTCCTCAAAGCCAACTGGCTTGGAGATCAATTCCTGCCAGTGATACCAACAATCCCAACCACTCTGAACTCCAGTTTCTGGGGACATGCGGGGGACCCAGACGCCTACGGGACTCTCAGCCATCGGTCGGAGAGTGAGAGTGACTTTTCTGTCGGTGTGGATGACACCAGATTTCAACCACTCTCATAAGGGACACATTCAAGAGGCAGACTCAGTGAGCACCAAAGCCCTACTGTGTCTCCAGCACAGCAATTCTTCCGTTATAGACACAGCAGGCCCTCACAACCAATTGGACTGGAGGTCAATTCCTCCCAGTGTACCAACAGCAATCAGGGCTTTTAACTACACCAAGACTTTCCACTCAGCCCACAAAGGGGAGTACCAAGAGCGACCACCTAGGGTGATTGGGGAAGCTGAGCTACCGGCCCCTATAGGTCACCGACCACACAAAGTCACTCCATCAACACAGGGAGGCAGCCAAAATGTGGAGACATTGAAGTATGTCACAAGTAGGAGAGACAGATGAAAGCAAACTAATGGATGACACAGTGTTCAGAACCATATTTATAAGGTTACTCAATAATCTTCTAAAAACCGCTGAGAAACTTGAAGAGACCTTCAAGGACCTAAATGAGAATACGAAAAAAATGGAAAAGGACCAGTCAGAAATTATGCATACACTGTCTGAAATAAAGAATATACAGAGTAGACCACCACACCTGAAGAGTCAAACCAAAGATCTGGAATATGAGGAAGAAAAAAACACCCAACCAGAGAGGCAGAAAGAAAAAAGAATCCAAAAGTGTGAGGATAGCATAAGGAGCCTCTAGGATGGCTTTAAGCGTACCAATATCCGAATTTTTGGGGTGCCAGAAGAGAGAGAGCAAGATACTGAAAACCTATTTGAAGAAATAATGACAGAAAACTTCCCCTACCTGGTGAAAGAAATAGACTTAGAAGTTCTGGAAGCGCACAGAACCCCAAACAAGAGGAATCCAAAGAGGACCACACCAAGACACATCATAATTAAAATGTCAAGGGCAAAAGACAAAGAGAGAATCTTACAAGCAGCAAGAGAAAAACAGTTAGCTACCTACAAGGGAGCACCCATACGACTGTCAGCTGATTTCTCAACAGAAACTATGCAGGCCAAACGGGAATGGCAAGAAATATTCAAAGTGATGAATAGCAAGAACCTACAACCAAGACTACTCTACCCAGCAAAGTTATCATTCAGAATTGAAGGCAGATAAAGAGCTTCACAGATAAGAAAAAGCTAAAGGAGTTCATCACCACCAAACCAGTATTATATGAAATGCTGAAAGGTATTCTTTAAAAAGAGGAAAAAGAAGAAAAAACTAAAGATAAAAATTATGAACAACAAATACATATCTATCAACAAGTGATTCTAAAAATCAAGTGAATTCAAAATCTGAGGAACAGAATAAACTGGTGAACATAATAGAATCAGATGCATAGAATGGGAGTGGATTAATAATTCTCAGGGGGGAAGGGGTGTCTGTGTGGGGAGTATCGGAAGAGACTGGACAAAAATCATACACCTATGGATAAGGACAATGGGGGGAGGGAACCGGGTGATGGGGAGATATGGGGGGAAAAAAGGAGAAACAATTGTAATAATCTGAACAATAAAGATTAAAAAAAAAAAACATAAAGAGGCCATCAAGAGTGCTAATATTGCTAATGGTGTGAAAGAAACAATGATCATAAGAAATTGAAGAGGTTAAAACAAAAACAAAACTGCTGTTGCTTTATATAAACAAAAAGCAGTCAGACAGTAACAGCAAACAAAGATGCTGTATACTGACCTCCTGAAAGATACTTCTAGAAGGAGTGCTGAATATGATTGGTTTAAGGCTAGAAGGAGGTGGTTTAATAAATTTAAGAAAAGAAGTGTTTGTTTATAAACTAGAGGCCTGGTGCATGAAATTTGTGCACGGGGGGGCGGGGGGGGGGTGTCCCTCAGCCCAGCCTGCACCCTCTCCAATCTGGGACCCCTCAAGGGATGTCCGACTGTCGTTTAGGCTCAATCTCGGTAGGATTGGGCCTAAACGTGCAGTCAGACATCCCTCTCACCATCCAGGACTGCTGGCTCCCAACTGCTTGTCTGCCTGCCTTCCTGATTACACCTAACCACTTCTGCCTGCCAGCCTGATCACCTCCTAACCACTCCCCTGCCAGCCTGATTGATGCATTACTGCTCCCCTTCCAGCCTGATTGCCCCTAACTGCCCTCCCCTGAAGGCCTGGTCACCCCTAACTGCCCTCCCCTGAAGGCCTGGTCACCCCTAACTGCCCTTCCCTGCAGGCCTGGTCACCTCTAACTGCCCTCCTCTGCAGGCATGGTCCCCCCAACTGCCCTCCCCTGCAGGCCTGGGTCCCCCACAACTGCCCTTCCCTGCAGGCCCAGGTCCCCCACAACTGCCCTTCCCTGCAGGCCCAGTTGCCCCTAACTTCCCTCCTCTGCCAGCCTGGTCACCCCTAACTGCCCTCCCCTGCAGGCTTGATCACTCCCAACTGCCTTCCTTTGCAGGCCTGGTCCCTCCCAACTGCCCTCCCCTGCTGGCCATCTAGTGGTGGCCATCTTGTGTCCACATGGGGGCAGCCATCTTTGACCACATGGGGGACGCCATCTTGTGTGTTGGAGTGATGGTCAATTTGCATACTACTCTTTTATTAGATAGGATAGTGCATTAGACATGTACTGCATATAAGAAAGGTTAAAACAGAGAATCATTTGCGGTCTAGAATGAATTAATTCAATTTACATTATTTCTAATGAGAGAAAAATACTCAGTTTTTTTTTAACAAATTGCTTCTCAAATCGGGCCTGAATGAATTATGTTCCAGAACCAAGATTCCACTGTGCCACCAAAAGATGCTAAGGCCAAACATCAGATTTAGGTGGAGGGTAGGAACTTCTTATCAGAAATGAATTAGGACCATTTCAAATACGGTGAGATACAAAGTGTTGAATAAGCCACTGGTGTCTGAAGGTAGAATAAAAACCTATTTCTGGAGCTGAAAAATAGATATTAAATCTGTTTCTGTGTGAGGTGGAGATATTAAATTTAGGGAGGAGGGTGACTAAGAGTTAAGTTCTGAAGTCACAAGAACATTGGGAAAGTGTTGGTGAATCTTCAAAGAAATAATGGAGAAGATGTTATAAACACACAAAGAGCATACATTTCAAAACATATATCTGCCTCCATTGAGTGAGTCAGTGGTAGGATGGTGCCTGCCTAGATAGCAACAGCACTGTCAGAGCCACAAAATATGGTTCAGGTGAAATCATGGAAAATCACTGCACTGCTTAGTCTTTGACCAGCTAGAGAAAATATTGGGTCTGATAGTATAATAATTTAGCTCTGGTGTTCCATTAGGATACATTAGCATTGGTAATCAGAAATCTAAAAAAAAAAAAAATAGTTTAATGGAAAAACGAAGGTGAGTCCCTAGTGTTTTCATTATACTCTATTTTCTAGTAAACATTTTTTTCTATCTCCTTTGGGGAAATCTCTTTAGGAGACCAAGTGAAAAATGTGTCTATAAAAGAAATATTGATTAGTTTAACAATCTCATTAAATTTGATTAACCTTTTAAGAGCACTGGGTAGATCTTTAAACTATACAAAGCTGAATAATACTTTTATGTTCAGTGAAGGGCATCTTTTAAATCTCCCCGAAATTTATGAGAATTGGTTACTTATAAGACTAAAGTTAACATTGAAAGTTTTAAAATGTGTCATTCTTTCTGTACCTTATTTATTTTTTAAGGATACTCAGAATTAAAAGTAACTTGATAACTGTTTTGTTTTCTTAAATATTCATGAAGAGAATGATATACCACACTAGGCTAAAATAGAGGCTGATAGAAAACAAAAGTTAAAGAGAGTCTTAGAACCTTCCTTCTCTCCATTTTATACCTTTTCCAAATTGTATGCCATGCCATTTATGATTTCCAGATTCAGGGACAAGATGTATTAACAAGAGTTTTAGCATAAATAGTAATGGAGCTAGCAGGGGGAAAGGCTAAAGTCAATCTTAGAAATGTAATAGCTAACCCCTTCATCTCTATATCTTCATATAGGAAAGTAAGTTTTTAGGCCTCAGTGCAAAGTCTAACCAACTCCATAAGTCTCAATTTATAACCAAGGCACACTATAGGCCTTAAGGGACAATAGAACTCATCTGTAAACAGAAAATCAGAGAAATTTTCTTTATTTTGCTTTTTTCCTTTCCTTTCAAAATAATTTATAGTGAGGAACACTACTATTTCTCTGATTAGACTGTTGCAAGAATAACTATTATTTGTAAAATTCCTTTAATCACTCATGGCCATAAAAAATGGCTTCCAGTTTTTCTATTTCCCACTTAGAGCAGATTTTTAAAATAAAAAAAGGTAAGACATCAGAAACATAGTCCCTTATGTTGTTGACCTTTTAAAAATTTAGTATTTTTATTGACTGTCCATTTGTTTTCTTCCCCTGAGATACTGGTGTGGTAATCAAAGTGTGGGAATAGTCAAACATTGTTACAAAACCCCAAAGCCAAATGTTCCTTCCACAAAGAATTGCATTACTCTTCCAACAACTGTGTTTACAATTAAATGCAAATATAAATGCTAGCAATCAAAACAATGGCCCCTATCATGTGCAGAATGATTCAGCATTAGGGTGTGTGTGTGTGTGTGTGTGTGTGTGTGTGTGTGTGTTCTCCAGAATTTTTACTGTGCCTTGGGGATAAGAATAAAAATAAGGAAAAAGAATCCAAGTATTTTAAATTATAATAAGAGATATTGGCAAGTCCTCCAGCAGCTGTTTATCATGTAAAGTAAGTTATGGTGACTATTCTATGGTCATATACATTGAAAATTCTTGAAATTATAAATCAATAAATTATGTCCAAGATGCATAAAACTTAACACAAAAACTTTTGAAGGCCGACTTTCCATACCCAAAGACTTTGACATGTTCCCAATAAGTGATTTTAATGCTGCTTAGAAATTTCCTCAGGGCATTTAAAACTTCTTTTGTGACTCTTCATCGGCTGCTTTACAGACAGCAGCGATCGCTATAATATACATTTTCACTTTCTGCACGCTTCAAGGAGTTCATGTGCTATATCCAATTTTAAGGTAGAGTGTAAGATTACATTTCTAGAATATAGAGAGCCATAGCCATTGAGATGGCACCATTGCTGTTTATAGTAATTCCTACTATTTACTGTTTGACAGACATTTGCGAATTGCAGAGAAGATGGTGCCAAGATGATCATCAGGCCACTGTAATAACTGGTAGTGCACGCTGTCAACTGTCGATGGGCCTGAACTAGCAAGCAGCTGGGAACTCCATGCTCTGCAGTGAGCAGCTTCTTTGCTTCCTGGAATGGAACTGACTTTGAAGACTATGTTACAGAAATGTATGAAATACCATTCTGGCTGACTTTCTCTGTCTTTTTGAAGCCATCACGTTGCATAAATTTGAGAGTTGGGTTTTCCATTGCAGAACATTTTATTGAAGTGGAAGTTTTACAAACTACCTTCCCTCCAATTCCAACAACCTGGTCATGAATTTTACAAAGGACTCCAATGTACTTTCAAATGGAATGTCTAGGATAGGCAGAATAATGGAATGATCATGAGCTTGAAGTTTCGATGAAGCTGACCTGAGATAAAATCTTAATTGGTCTTCGATAACTTACTCGGTTTCTCTGAGCTTCAATTCCTGAGCTTTAGTTTCCTCACCTTTAAAGTGGGATCATTCTATCTCCCAGGGATATAATGAGAAGTAAATGAAATAATACACATGAAACCGGTAACGGGGTTTCAGGAAAATAGAAAATTCTCAGAGCTGTTAGCTAGTATAATTATGAACTCACATACATACATCGGCCTTTTCTGTAAACTATTATTCAGCTTCTAGACTAATTTCCTAGTAAGGGTTTCTGTGAATGGTGGGGTATGACTAATCTGTCCCCAATGCCCAGTGCTTAAAGATATAATGCAATTTTCTAGCTAAGATATTATGCTAGCATAATTTTCCAATTCTAAAGAGAAACCTCCACATCTGATCCTGATGCTGCTTTCACCTGCCAACAAAAAGACCACAAGATGAAAAGTCGGACAGAGGTGAGAGCTGCTATCAAAACATCACATGGTGAATTTCTCTGGCAGAGGTATGTTTTCAGGAAGCATGATTTCCCCGTGCATATATCAGACTCTGAGACAGGCCGCTGTTCACCTGCGCTACCTGTGGATGTGTCTACCTCCCTGGTTACAGGATGCCAAGCGTGAGGAATGGAAATCTCTTGTGGGGAATTAGGCTTCGGTGGATGTTTGGAAAGTCTGATTGTGGAGGTTGATTTTTATACTAACTTAGTTCCTGTTCTGCAGCCAATCCTTTTTTATTTGAAATCCAAGTGTGTTCCTTTCCAAGCTCAGCCTCTCAGGTTGGATGCAGGAGTAGATTCTTCGTTTCTTTTCTTGTTCTCCCTGCTCAGAGACCGTGGTGAGGGATATGGTGGAATTTAATACTCGAGGGCTCTTCAAAACATTCTTACTTGGCAAATATATAAACCAAAGTTGGGAACAAGACAACCATCAAAAATATAGG